>NW_026908261.1:0-33667 GCF_033978785.1 Entelurus aequoreus
TTTTTCCTTCTCTCGATCAGACACTTAGAAAAAAAACGGAAAAAAAAAAAAAAAAAATTTGGATTTTTTCTAAGTACAAAATCGAGAGAGGCTAAAAATCACCTCTTTTTCCTTCTCTCGATCAGACACTTAGAAAAAAAACGGAAAAAAAAATAAAAAAAATTTGGATTTTTTCTAAGTACAAAATCGAGAGTGGCTAAAAATCACCTCTTTTTCCTTCTCTCGATCAGACACTTAGAAAAAAAACGGAAAAAAAAAAAAAAAAATTTGGATTTTTTCTAAGTACAAAATCGAGAGTGGCTAAAAATCACCTCTTTTTCCTTTTCTCGATCAGACACTTAGAAAAAAAACGGAAAAAAAAAAATAAAAAAATTGGATTTTTTCTAAGTACAAAATCGAGAGAGGCTAAAAATCACCTCTTTTTCCTTCTCTCGATCAGACACTTAGAAAAAAAACGGAAAAAAAAAAAAAAAAATTTGGATTTTTTCTAAGTACAAAATCGAGAGTGGCTAAAAATCACCTCTTTTTCCTTCTCTCGATCAGACACTTAGAAAAAAAAATGAAAAAAAAAAAAAAAAAATTGGATTTTTTCTAAGTACAAAATCGAGAGAGGCTAAAAATCACCTCTTTTTCCTTCTCTCGATCAGACACTTAGAAAAAAAACGGAAAAAAAAAAAAAAAAATTTGGATTTTTTCTAAGTACAAAATCGAGAGAGGCTAAAAATCACCTCTTTTTCCTTCTCTCGATCAGACACTTAGAAAAAAAACGGAAAAAAAAAAAAAAAAAATGTGGATTTTTTCTAAGTACAAAATCGAGAGTGGCTAAAAATCACCTCTTTTTCCTTCTCTCGATCAGACACTTAGAAAAAAAACGGAAAAAAAAAAAAAAAAAATTTGGATTTTTTCTAAGTACAAAATCGAGAGTGGCTAAAAATCACCTCTTTTTCCTTCTCTCGATCAGACACTTAGAAAAAAAACAGAAAAAAAAAAAAAAAAATTGGATTTTTTCTAAGTACAAAATCGAGAGTGGCTAAAAATCACCTCTTTTTCCTTCTCTCGATCAGACACTTAGAAAAAAAAAAAAAAAAAAAAAAAAAAATTGGATTTTTTCTAAGTACAAAATCGAGAGAGGCTAAAAATCACCTCTTTTTCCTTCTCTCGATCAGACACTTAGAAAAAAAACGGAAAAAAAAAAAAAAAAAATTTGGGATTTTTTCTAAGTACAAAATCGAGAGTGGCTAAAAATCACCTCTTTTTCCTTCTCTCGATCAGACACTTAGAAAAAAAACGGAAAAAAAAAAAAAAAAAAAATTTGGATTTTTTCTAAGTACAAAATCGAGAGAGGCTAAAAATCACCTCTTTTTCATTTTCTCGATCAGACACTTAGAAAAAAAACGGAAAAAAAAAAATTTGGATTTTTTCTAAGTACAAAATCGAGAGTGGCTAAAAATCACCTCTTTTTCCTTCTCTCGATCAGACACTTAGAAAAAAAACGGAAAAAAAAAAAAAAAAAATTTGGATTTTTTCTAAGTACAAAATCGAGAGAGGCTAAAAATCACCTCTTTTTCCTTCTCTCGATCAGACACTTAGAAAAAAAACGGAAAAAAAAAAAAAAAAAAATTTGGATTTTTTCTAAGTACAAAATCGAGAGAGGCTAAAAATCACCTCTTTTTCCTTCTCTCGATCAGACACTTAGAAAAAAAACGGAAAAAAAAAAAAAAAAAATTGGATTTTTTCTAAGTACAAAATCGAGAGAGGCTAAAAATCACTTCTTTTTCCTTCTCTCGATCAGACACTTAGAAAAAAAACGGAAAAAAAAAAAAAAAAATTTGGATTTTTTCTAAGTACAAAATCGAGAGAGGCTAAAAATCACCTCTTTTTCCTTCTCTCGATCAGACACTTAGAAAAAAAACGGAAAAAAAAAATAAAAAAATTTGGATTTTTTCTAAGTACAAAATCGAGAGTGGCTAAAAATCACCTCTTTTTCCTTCTCTCGATCAGACACTTAGAAAAAAAACGGAAAAAAAAAAAAAAAAAATTTGGATTTTTTCTAAGTACAAAATCGAGAGTGGCTAAAAATCACCTCTTTTTCCTTTTCTCGATCAGACACTTAGAAAAAAAACGGAAAAAAAAAAATAAAAAAATTGGATTTTTTCTAAGTACAAAATCGAGAGAGGCTAAAAATCACCTCTTTTTCCTTCTCTCGATCAGACACTTAGAAAAAAAACGGAAAAAAAAAAAAAAAATTTGGATTTTTTCTAAGTACAAAATCGAGAGTGGCTAAAAATCACCTCTTTTTCCTTCTCTCGATCAGACACTTAGAAAAAAAAATGAAAAAAAAAAAAAAAAATTGGATTTTTTCTAAGTACAAAATCGAGAGAGGCTAAAAATCACCTCTTTTTCCTTCTCTCGATCAGACACTTAGAAAAAAAACGGAAAAAAAAAAAAAAAAAATTTGGATTTTTTCTAAGTACAAAATCGAGAGTGGCTAAAAATCACCTCTTTTTCCTTCTCTCGATCAGACACTTAGAAAAAAAACGGAAAAAAAAAAAAAAAAAATTTGGATTTTTTCTAAGTACAAAATCGAGAGTGGCTAAAAATCACCTCTTTTTCCTTCTCTCGATCAGACACTTAGAAAAAAAACGGAAAAAAAAATAAAAAAAATTTGGATTTTTTCTAAGTACAAAATCGAGAGTGGCTAAAAATCACCTCTTTTTCCTTCTCTCGATCAGACACTTAGAAAAAAAACGGAAAAAAAAAAAAAAAAAATTTGGATTTTTTCTAAGTACAAAATCGAGAGTGGCTAAAAATCACCTCTTTTTCCTTCTCTCGATCAGACACTTAAAAAAAAATGAAAAAAAAAATAAAAAATTGGATTTTTTCTAAGTACAAAATCGAGAGTGGCTAAAAATCACCTCTTTTTCCTTCTCTCGATCAGACACTTAGAAAAAAAACAGAAAAAAAAAAAAAAAAATTTGGATTTTTTCTAAGTACAAAATCGAGAGTGGCTAAAAATCACCTCTTTTTCCTTCTCTCGATCAGACACTTAGAAAAAAAAATGAAAAAAAAAAAAAAAAAATTGGATTTTTTCTAAGTACAAAATCGAGAGAGGCTAAAAATCACCTCTTTTTCCTTCTCTCGATCAGACACTTAGAAAAAAAACGGAAAAAAAAAAAAAAAAATTTGGATTTTTTCTAAGTACAAAATCGAGAGAGGCTAAAAATCACCTCTTTTTCCTTCTCTCGATCAGACACTTAGAAAAAAAAACGGAAAAAAAAAAAAAAAAATTTGGATTTTTTCTAAGTACAAAATCGAGAGTGGCTAAAAATCACCTCTTTTTCCTTCTCTCGATCAGACACTTAGAAAAAAAACGGAAAAAAAAAAAAAAAAAATTTGGATTTTTTCTAAGTACAAAATCGAGAGTGGCTAAAAATCACCTCTTTTTCCTTCTCTCGATCAGACACTTAGAAAAAAAACGGAAAAAAAAAAAAAAAAAATTTGGATTTTTTTAAGTACAAAATCGAGAGAGGCTAAAAATCACCTCTTTTTCCTTCTCTCGATCAGACACTTAGAAAAAAAACGGAAAAAAAAAAAAAAAAAATTTGGATTTTTTCTAAGTACAAAATCGAGAGTGGCTAAAAATCACCTCTTTTTCCTTCTCTCGATCAGACACTTAGAAAAAAAACGGAAAAAAAAAAAAAAAAAATTTGGATTTTTTCTAAGTACAAAATCGAGAGTGGCTAAAAATCACCTCTTTTTCCTTCTCTCGATCAGACACTTAGAAAAAAAATGAAAAAAAAAAAAAAAAAATTGGATTTTTTCTAAGTACAAAATCGAGAGTGGCTAAAAATCACCTCTTTTTCCTTCTCTCGATCAGACACTTAGAAAAAAAACGGAAAAAAAAAAAAAAAAAATTTGGATTTTTTCTAAGTACAAAATCGAGAGAGGCTAAAAATCACCTCTTTTTCCTTCTCTCGATCAGACACTTAGAAAAAAAACGGAAAAAAAAAAAAAAAAAATTTGGATTTTTTCTAAGTACAAAATCGAGAGAGGCTAAAAATCACCTCTTTTTCCTTCTCTCGATCAGACACTTAGAAAAAAAAACGGAAAAAAAAAAAAAAAAAATTTGGATTTTTTCTAAGTACAAAATCGAGAGTGGCTAAAAATCACCTCTTTTTCCTTCTCTCGATCAGACACTTAGAAAAAAAACGGAAGAAAAAAAAAAAAAAAATTTGGATTTTTTCTAAGTACAAAATCGAGAGAGGCTAAAAATCACCTCTTTTTCCTTCTCTCGATCAGACACTTAGAAAAAAAACGGAAAAAAAAAAAAAAAAAATTTGGATTTTTTCTAAGTACAAAATCGAGAGTGGCTAAAAATCACCTCTTTTTCCTTCTCTCGATCAGACACTTAGAAAAAAAACGGAAAAAAAAAAAAAAAAATTTGGATTTTTTCTAAGTACAAAATCGAGAGTGGCTAAAAATCACCTCTTTTTCCTTCTCTCGATCAGACACTTAGAAAAAAAAATGAAAAAAAAAAATAAAAATTTGGATTTTTTCTAAGTACAAAATCGAGAGTGGCTAAAAATCACCTCTTTTTCCTTCTCTCGATCAGACACTTAGAAAAAAAACAGAAAAAAAAAAAAAAAAATTTGGATTTTTTCTAAGTACAAAATCGAGAGTGGCTAAAAATCACCTCTTTTTCCTTCTCTCGATCAGACACTTAGAAAAAAAACGGAAAAAAAAAAAAAAAAAATTTGGGTTTTTCTAAGTACAAAATCGAGAGTGGCTAAAAATCACCTCTTTTTCCTTCTCTCGATCAGACACTTAGAAAAAAAACGGAAAAAAAAAAATAAAAAATTTGGATTTTTTCTAAGTACAAAATCGAGAGAGGCTAAAAATCACCTCTTTTTCCTTCTCTCGATCAGACACTTAGAAAAAAAACGGAAAAAAAAAAAAAAAAAAATTTGATTTTTTCTAAGTACAAAATCGAGAGAGGCTAAAAATCACCTCTTTTTCCTTCTCTCGATCAGACACTTAGAAAAAAAACGGAAAAAAAAAAAAAAAAATTGGATTTTTTCTAAGTACAAAATCGAGAGTGGTTAAAAATCACCTCTTTTTCCTTCTCTCGATCAGACACTTAGAAAAAAAACGGAAAAAAAAAAAAAAAAAATTTTGATTTTTTCTAAGTACAAAATCGAGAGTGGCTAAAAATCACCTCTTTTTCCTTCTCTCGATCAGACACTTAGAAAAAAAAATGAAAAAAAAAAAAAAAATTTGGATTTTTTCTAAGTACAAAATCGAGAGTGGCTAAAAATCACCTCTTTTTCCTTCTCTCGATCAGACACTTAGAAAAAAAACAGAAAAAAAAAAAAAAAAAATTTGGATTTTTTCTAAGTACAAAATCGAGAGTGGCTAAAAATCACCTCTTTTTCCTTCTCTCGATCAGACACTTAGAAAAAAAACGGAAAAAAAAAAAAAAAAATTTGGATTTTTTCTAAGTACAAAATCGAGAGAGGCTAAAAATCACCTCTTTTTCCTTTTCTCGATCAGACACTTAGAAAAAAAACGGAAAAAAAAAAAAAAAAAATTTGGATTTTTTCTAAGTACAAAATCGAGAGAGGCTAAAAATCACCTCTTTTTCCTTCTCTCGATCAGACACTTAGAAAAAAAACGGAAAAAAAAAAAAAAAAAAATTTGGATTTTTTCTAAGTACAAAATCGAGAGTGGCTAAAAATCACCTCTTTTTCCTTCTCTCGATCAGACACTTAGAAAAAAAACGGAAAAAAAAAAAAAAAAAATTTGGATTTTTTCTAAGTACAAAATCGAGAGTGGCTAAAAATCACCTCTTTTTCCTTCTCTCGATCAGACACTTAGAAAAAAAACAGAAAAAAAAAAAAAAAAAATTTGGATTTTTTCTAAGTACAAAATCGAGAGTGGCTAAAAATCACCTCTTTTTCCTTCTCTCGATCAGACACTTAGAAAAAAAATGAAAAAAAAAAAAAAAAAATTGGATTTTTTCTAAGTACAAAATCGAGAGAGGCTAAAAATCACCTCTTTTTCCTTCTCTCGATCAGACACTTAGAAAAAAAACGGAAAAAAAAAAAAAAAATTTGGATTTTTTCTAAGTACAAAATCGAGAGAGGCTAAAAATCACCTCTTTTTCCTTCTCTCGATCAGACACTTAGAAAAAAAACGGAAAAAAAAAAAAAAAAATGTGGATTTTTTCTAAGTACAAAATCGAGAGTGGCTAAAAATCACCTCTTTTTCCTTCTCTCGATCAGACACTTAGAAAAAAAACAGAAAAAAAAAAAAAAAAAATGGATTTTTTCTAAGTACAAAATCGAGAGTGGCTAAAAATCACCTCTTTTTCCTTCTCTCGATCAGACACTTAGGAAAAAAAAAAAAAAAAAAAAAAATTGGATTTTTTCTAAGTACAAAATCGAGAGAGGCTAAAAATCACCTCTTTTTCCTTCTCTCGATCAGACACTTAGAAAAAAAACGGAAAAAAAAAAAAAAAAATTTGGATTTTTTCTAAGTACAAAATCGAGAGTGGCTAAAAATCACCTCTTTTTCCTTCTCTCGATCAGACACTTAGAAAAAAAACGGAAAAAAAAAAAAAAAAAAATTTGGATTTTTTCTAAGTACAAAATCGAGAGAGGCTAAAAATCACCTCTTTTTCATTTTCTCGATCAGACACTTAGAAAAAAAACGGAAAAAAAAAATTTGGATTTTTTCTAAGTACAAAATCGAGAGTGGCTAAAAATCACCTCTTTTTCCTTCTCTCGATCAGACACTTAGAAAAAAAACGGAAAAAAAAAAAAAAAAAATTTGGATTTTTTCTAAGTACAAAATCGAGAGAGGCTAAAAATCACCTCTTTTTCCTTCTCTCGATCAGACACTTAGAAAAAAAACGGAAAAAAAAAAAAAAAAATTTGGATTTTTTCTAAGTACAAAATCGAGAGTGGCTAAAAATCACCTCTTTTTCCTTCTCTCGATCAGACACTTAGAAAAAAAACGGAAAAAAAAAAAAAAAATTTGGATTTTTTCTAAGTACAAAATCGAGAGTGGCTAAAAATCACCTCTTTTTCCTTCTCTCGATCAGACACTTAGAAAAAAAAATGAAAAAAAAAAATAAAAATTTGGATTTTTTCTAAGTACAAAATCGAGAGTGGCTAAAAATCACCTCTTTTTCCTTCTCTCGATCAGACACTTAGAAAAAAAACAGAAAAAAAAAAAAAAAAATTTGGATTTTTTCTAAGTACAAAATCGAGAGTGGCTAAAAATCACCTCTTTTTCCTTCTCTCGATCAGACACTTAGAAAAAAAACGGAAAAAAAAAAAAAAAAAATTTGGGTTTTTCTAAGTACAAAATCGAGAGTGGCTAAAAATCACCTCTTTTTCCTTCTCTCGATCAGACACTTAGAAAAAAAACGGAAAAAAAAAAAAAAAAAAATTGGATTTTTTCTAAGTACAAAATCGAGAGAGGCTAAAAATCACCTCTTTTCCTTCTCTCGATCAGACACTTAGAAAAAAAACGGAAAAAAAAAAAAAAAAAATTGGATTTTTTCTAAGTACAAAATCGAGAGTGGCTAAAAATCACCTCTTTTTCCTTCTCTCGATCAGACACTTAAAAAAAAAATGAAAAAAAAAAATAAAAAATTGGATTTTTTCTAAGTACAAAATCGAGAGTGGCTAAAAATCACCTCTTTTTCCTTCTCTCGATCAGACACTTAGAAAAAAAAATGAAAAAAAAAAAAAAAAATTGGATTTTTTCTAAGTACAAAATCGAGAGAGGCTAAAAATCACTTCTTTTTCCTTCTCTCGATCAGACACTTAGAAAAAAAACGGAAAAAAAAAAAAAAAAAATTTGGATTTTTTCTAAGTACAAAATCGAGAGAGGCTAAAAATCACCTCTTTTTCCTTTTCTCGATCAGACACTTAGAAAAAAAACGGAAAAAAAAAAAAAAAAAATTTGGATTTTTTCTAAGTACAAAATCGAGAGAGGCTAAAAATCACCTCTTTTTCCTTCTCTCGATCAGACAATTAGAAAAAAAACGGAAAAAAAAAAAAAAAAATTTGGATTTTTTCTAAGTACAAAATCGAGAGTGGCTAAAAATCACCTCTTTTTCCTTCTCTCGATCAGACACTTAGAAAAAAAACGGAAAAAAAAAAAAAAAAAATTTGGATTTTTTCTAAGTACAAAATCGAGAGTGGCTAAAAATCACCTCTTTTTCCTTTTCTCGATCAGACACTTAGAAAAAAAACGGAAAAAAAAAAAAAAAAAATTTGGATTTTTTCTAAGTACAAAATCGAGAGTGGCTAAAAATCACCTCTTTTTCCTTCTCTCGATCAGACACTTAGAAAAAAAACGGAAAAAAAAAAAAAAAAAATTTGGATTTTTTCTAAGTACAAAATCGAGAGAGGCTAAAAATCACCTCTTTTTCCTTCTCTCGATCAGACACTTAGAAAAAAAACGGAAAAAAAAAAAAAAAAAAATTTGGATTTTTTCTAAGTACAAAATCGAGAGTGGCTAAAAATCACCTCTTTTTCCTTCTCTCGATCAGACACTTAGAAAAAAAACGGAAAAAAAAAAAAAAAAATTTGGATTTTTTCTAAGTACAAAATCGAGAGTGGCTAAAAATCACCTCTTTTTCCTTCTCTCGATCAGACACTTAGAAAAAAAAATGAAAAAAAAAAATAAAAATTTGGATTTTTTCTAAGTACAAAATCGAGAGTGGCTAAAAATCACCTCTTTTTCCTTCTCTCGATCAGACACTTAGAAAAAAAACAGAAAAAAAAAAAAAAAAATTTGGATTTTTTCTAAGTACAAAATCGAGAGTGGCTAAAAATCACCTCTTTTTCCTTCTCTCGATCAGACACTTAGAAAAAAAACGGAAAAAAAAATAAAAAAATTTGGGTTTTTCTAAGTACAAAATCGAGAGTGGCTAAAAATCACCTCTTTTTCCTTCTCTCGATCAGACACTTAGAAAAAAAACGGAAAAAAAAAAAAAAAAATTTGGATTTTTTCTAAGTACAAAATCGAGAGAGGCTAAAAATCACCTCTTTTTCCTTCTCTCGATCAGACACTTAGAAAAAAAACGGAAAAAAAAAAAAAAAAAAAATTGGATTTTTTCTAAGTACAAAATCGAGAGAGGCTAAAAATCACCTCTTTTTCCTTCTCTCGATCAGACACTTAGAAAAAAAACGGAAAAAAAAAAAAATAATTGGATTTTTTCTAAGTACAAAATCGAGAGTGGTTAAAAATCACCTCTTTTTCCTTCTCTCGATCAGACACTTAGAAAAAAAACGGAAAAAAAAAAAAAAAAATTTTGATTTTTTCTAAGTACAAAATCGAGAGTGGCTAAAAATCACCTCTTTTTCCTTCTCTCGATCAGACACTTAGAAAAAAAAATGAAAAAAAAAAAAAAAATTTGGATTTTTTCTAAGTACAAAATCGAGAGTGGCTAAAAATCACCTCTTTTTCCTTCTCTCGATCAGACACTTAGAAAAAAAACAGAAAAAAAAAAAAAAAAAATTTGGATTTTTTCTAAGTACAAAATCGAGAGTGGCTAAAAATCACCTCTTTTTCCTTCTCTCGATCAGACACTTAGAAAAAAAACGGAAAAAAAAAAAAAAAAATTTGGATTTTTTCTAAGTACAAAATCGAGAGAGGCTAAAAATCACCTCTTTTTCCTTTTCTCGATCAGACACTTAGAAAAAAAACGGAAAAAAAAAAAAAAAAATTTGGATTTTTTCTAAGTACAAAATCGAGAGAGGCTAAAAATCACCTCTTTTTCCTTCTCTCGATCAGACACTTAGAAAAAAAACGGAAAAAAAAAAAAAAAAAAAATTTGGATTTTTTCTAAGTACAAAATCGAGAGTGGCTAAAAATCACCTCTTTTTCCTTCTCTCGATCAGACACTTAGAAAAAAAACGGAAAAAAAAAAAAAAAAAATTTGGATTTTTTCTAAGTACAAAATCGAGAGTGGCTAAAAATCACCTCTTTTTCCTTCTCTCGATCAGACACTTAGAAAAAAAACAGAAAAAAAAAAAAAAAAAATTTGGATTTTTTCTAAGTACAAAATCGAGAGTGGCTAAAAATCACCTCTTTTTCCTTCTCTCGATCAGACACTTAGAAAAAAAATGAAAAAAAAAAAAAAAAAATTGGATTTTTTCTAAGTACAAAATCGAGAGAGGCTAAAAATCACCTCTTTTTCCTTCTCTCGATCAGACACTTAGAAAAAAAACGGAAAAAAAAAAAAAAATTTGGATTTTTTCTAAGTACAAAATCGAGAGAGGCTAAAAATCACCTCTTTTTCCTTCTCTCGATCAGACACTTAGAAAAAAAACGGAAAAAAAAAAAAAAAAATGTGGATTTTTTCTAAGTACAAAATCGAGAGTGGCTAAAAATCACCTCTTTTTCCTTCTCTCGATCAGACACTTAGAAAAAAAACGGAAAAAAAAAAAAAAAAAATTTGGATTTTTTCTAAGTACAAAATCGAGAGTGGCTAAAAATCACCTCTTTTTCCTTCTCTCGATCAGACACTTAGAAAAAAAACAGAAAAAAAAAAAAAAAAATTGGATTTTTTCTAAGTACAAAATCGAGAGTGGCTAAAAATCACCTCTTTTTCCTTCTCTCGATCAGACACTTAGAAAAAAAAAAAAAAAAAAAAAAAAAAATTGGATTTTTTCTAAGTACAAAATCGAGAGAGGCTAAAAATCACCTCTTTTTCCTTCTCTCGATCAGACACTTAGAAAAAAAACGGAAAAAAAAAAAAAAAAAATTGGGATTTTTTCTAAGTACAAAATCGAGAGTGGCTAAAAATCACCTCTTTTTCCTTCTCTCGATCAGACACTTAGAAAAAAAACGGAAAAAAAAAAAAAAAAAAATTTGGATTTTTTCTAAGTACAAAATCGAGAGAGGCTAAAATCACCTCTTTTTCATTTTCTCGATCAGACACTTAGAAAAAAAACGGAAAAAAAAAATTTGGATTTTTTCTAAGTACAAAATCGAGAGTGGCTAAAAATCACCTCTTTTTCCTTCTCTCGATCAGACACTTAGAAAAAAAACGGAAAAAAAAAAAAAAAAATTTGGATTTTTTCTAAGTACAAAATCGAGAGAGGCTAAAAATCACCTCTTTTTCCTTCTCTCGATCAGACACTTAGAAAAAAAACGGAAAAAAAAAAAAAAAAAATTTGGATTTTTTCTAAGTACAAAATCGAGAGTGGCTAAAAATCACCTCTTTTTCCTTCTCTCGATCAGACACTTAGAAAAAAAACGGAAAAAAAAAAAAAAAAATTTGGATTTTTTCTAAGTACAAAATCGAGAGTGGCTAAAAATCACCTCTTTTTCCTTCTCTCGATCAGACACTTAGAAAAAAAAATGAAAAAAAAAAAAAAAAATTTGGATTTTTTCTAAGTACAAAATCGAGAGTGGCTAAAAATCACCTCTTTTTCCTTCTCTCGATCAGACACTTAGAAAAAAAACAGAAAAAAAAAAAAAAAAATTTGGATTTTTTCTAAGTACAAAATCGAGAGTGGCTAAAAATCACCTCTTTTTCCTTCTCTCGATCAGACACTAAGAAAAAAAACGGAAAAAAAAAAAAAAAAAATTTGGGTTTTTCTAAGTACAAAATCGAGAGTGGCTAAAAATCACCTCTTTTTCCTTCTCTCGATCAGACACTTAGAAAAAAAACGGAAAAAAAAAAAAAAAAAATTTGGATTTTTTCTAAGTACAAAATCGAGAGAGGCTAAAAATCACCTCTTTTTCCTTCTCTCGATCAGACACTTAGAAAAAAAACGGAAAAAAAAAAAAAAAAAAATTGGATTTTTTCTAAGTACAAAATCGAGAGAGGCTAAAAATCACCTCTTTTTCCTTCTCTCGATCAGACACTTAGAAAAAAAACGGAAAAAAAAAAAAAAAAAATTGGATTTTTTCTAAGTACAAAATCGAGAGTGGCTAAAAATCACCTCTTTTTCCTTCTCTCGATCAGACACTTAGAAAAAAAACGGAAAAAAAAAAAAAAAAATTTTGATTTTTTCTAAGTACAAAATCGAGAGTGGCTAAAAATCACCTCTTTTTCCTTCTCTCGATCAGACACTTAGAAAAAAAAATGAAAAAAAAAAAAAAAAATTGGATTTTTTCTAAGTACAAAATCGAGAGAGGCTAAAAATCACTTCTTTTTCCTTCTCTCGATCAGACACTTAGAAAAAAAACGGAAAAAAAAAAAAAAAAAATTTGGATTTTTTCTAATTACAAAATCGAGAGAGGCTAAAAATCACCTCTTTTTCCTTTTCTCGATCAGACACTTAGAAAAAAAACGGAAAAAAAAAAAAAAAAAATTTGGATTTTTTCTAAGTACAAAATCGAGAGAGGCTAAAAATCACCTCTTTTTCCTTCTCTCGATCAGACACTTAGAAAAAAAACGGAAAAAAAAAAAAAAAAAATTTGGATTTTTTCTAAGTACAAAATCGAGAGTGGCTAAAAATCACCTCTTTTTCCTTCTCTCGATCAGACACTTAGAAAAAAAACGGAAAAAAAAAAAAAAAAAATTTGGATTTTTTCTAAGTACAAAATCGAGAGTGGCTAAAAATCACCTCTTTTTCCTTTTCTCGATCAGACACTTAGAAAAAAAACGGAAAAAAAAAAAAAAAAATTTGGATTTTTTCTAAGTACAAAATCGAGAGTGGCTAAAAATCACCTCTTTTTCCTTCTCTCGATCAGACACTTAGAAAAAAAACGGAAAAAAAAAAAAAAAAAATTTGGATTTTTTCTAAGTACAAAATCGAGAGAGGCTAAAAATCACCTCTTTTTCCTTCTCTCGATCAGACACTTAGAAAAAAAAAGGAAAAAAAAAAAAAAAAATTTGGATTTTTTCTAAGTACAAAATCGAGAGAGGCTAAAAATCACCTCTTTTTCCTTTTCTCGATCAGACACTTAGAAAAAAAACGGAAAAAAAAAAAAAAAAAATTTGGATTTTTTCTAAGTACAAAATCGAGAGTGGCTAAAAATCACCTCTTTTTCCTTCTCTCGATCAGACACTTAGAAAAAAAAACGAAAAAAAAAAAAAAAAAAAATTGGATTTTTTCTAAGTACAAAATCGAGAGAGGCTAAAAATCACCTCTTTTTCCTTTTCTCGATCAGACACTTAGAAAAAAAACGGAAAAAAAAAAAAAAAAAATTTGGATTTTTTCTAAGTACAAAATCGAGAGTGGCTAAAAATCACCTCTTTTTCCTTCTCTCGATCAGACACTTAGAAAAAAAACGGAAAAAAAAAAAAAAAAAATTGGATTTTTTCTAAGTACAAAATCGAGAGAGGCTAAAAATCACCTCTTTTTCCTTCTCTCGATCAGACACTTAGAAAAAAAACTGAAAAAAAAAAAAAAAAAATTTGGATTTTTTCTAAGTACAAAATCGAGAGAGGCTAAAAATCACCTCTTTTTCCTTTTCTCGATCAGACACTTAGAAAAAAAACGGAAAAAAAAAAAAAAAAAAATTTGGATTTTTTCTAAGTACAAAATCGAGAGTGGCTAAAAATCACCTCTTTTTCCTTCTCTCGATCAGACACTTAGAAAAAAAACGGAAAAAAAAAAAAAAAAAATTGGATTTTTTCTAAGTACAAAATCGAGAGAGGCTAAAAATCACCTCTTTTTCCTTTTCTCGATCAGACACTTAGAAAAAAAACGGAAAAAAAAAAAGAAAAAAATTGGATTTTTTCTAAGTACAAAATCGAGAGAGGCTAAAAATCACCTCTTTTTCCTTCTCTCGATCAGACACTTAGAAAAAAAACGGAAAAAAAAAAAAAAAAAATTGGATTTTTTCTAAGTACAAAATCGAGAGTGGCTAAAAATCACCTCTTTTTCCTTCTCTCGATCAGACACTTAGAAAAAAAACGGAAAAAAAAAAAAAAAAATTTTGATTTTTTCTAAGTACAAAATCGAGAGTGGCTAAAAATCACCTCTTTTTCCTTCTCTCGATCAGACACTTAGAAAAAAAAATGAAAAAAAAAAAAAAAAATTGGATTTTTTCTAAGTACAAAATCGAGAGAGGCTAAAAATCACTTCTTTTTCCTTCTCTCGATCAGACACTTAGAAAAAAAACGGAAAAAAAAAAAAAAAAAATTTGGATTTTTTCTAATTACAAAATCGAGAGAGGCTAAAAATCACCTCTTTTTCCTTTTCTCGATCAGACACTTAGAAAAAAAACGGAAAAAAAAAAAAAAAAAATTTGGATTTTTTCTAAGTACAAAATCGAGAGAGGCTAAAAATCACCTCTTTTTCCTTCTCTCGATCAGACACTTAGAAAAAAAACGGAAAAAAAAAAAAAAAAAATTTGGATTTTTTCTAAGTACAAAATCGAGAGTGGCTAAAAATCACCTCTTTTTCCTTCTCTCGATCAGACACTTAGAAAAAAAACGGAAAAAAAAAAAAAAAAAATTTGGATTTTTTCTAAGTACAAAATCGAGAGTGGCTAAAAATCACCTCTTTTTCCTTTTCTCGATCAGACACTTAGAAAAAAAACGGAAAAAAAAAAAAAAAAAATTTGGATTTTTTCTAAGTACAAAATCGAGAGTGGCTAAAAATCACCTCTTTTTCCTTCTCTCGATCAGACACTTAGAAAAAAAACGGAAAAAAAAAAAAAAAAATTTGGATTTTTTCTAAGTACAAAATCGAGAGAGGCTAAAAATCACCTCTTTTTCCTTCTCTCGATCAGACACTTAGAAAAAAAAAGGAAAAAAAAAAAAAAAAATTTGGATTTTTTCTAAGTACAAAATCGAGAGAGGCTAAAAATCACCTCTTTTTCCTTTTCTCGATCAGACACTTAGAAAAAAAACGGAAAAAAAAAAAAAAAAATTTGGATTTTTTCTAAGTACAAAATCGAGAGTGGCTAAAAATCACCTCTTTTTCCTTCTCTCGATCAGACACTTAGAAAAAAAACGAAAAAAAAAAAAAAAAAAATTGGATTTTTTCTAAGTACAAAATCGAGAGAGGCTAAAAATCACCTCTTTTTCCTTTTCTCGATCAGACACTTAGAAAAAAAACGGAAAAAAAAAAAAAAAAAATTTGGATTTTTTCTAAGTACAAAATCGAGAGTGGCTAAAAATCACCTCTTTTTCCTTCTCTCGATCAGACACTTAGAAAAAAAACGGAAAAAAAAAAAAAAAAATTGGATTTTTTCTAAGTACAAAATCGAGAGAGGCTAAAAATCACCTCTTTTTCCTTCTCTCGATCAGACACTTAGAAAAAAAACTGAAAAAAAAAAAAAAAAAATTTGGATTTTTTCTAAGTACAAAATCGAGAGAGGCTAAAAATCACCTCTTTTTCCTTTTCTCGATCAGACACTTAGAAAAAAAACGGAAAAAAAAAAAAAAAAAAATTTGGATTTTTTCTAAGTACAAAATCGAGAGTGGCTAAAAATCACCTCTTTTTCCTTCTCTCGATCAGACACTTAGAAAAAAAACGGAAAAAAAAAAAAAAAAAATTGGATTTTTTCTAAGTACAAAATCGAGAGAGGCTAAAAATCACCTCTTTTTCCTTTCTCGATCAGACACTTAGAAAAAAAACGGAAAAAAAAAAAGAAAAAAATTGGATTTTTTCTAAGTACAAAATCGAGAGAGGCTAAAAATCACCTCTTTTTCCTTCTCTCGATCAGACACTTAGAAAAAAAACGGAAAAAAAAAAAAAAAAAATTTGGATTTTTTCTAAGTACAAAATCGAGAGTGGCTAAAAATCACCTCTTTTTCCTTCTCTTGATCAGACACTTAGAAAAAAAACGGAAAAAAAAAAAAAAAAAAATTTGGATTTTTTCTAAGTACAAAATCGAGAGAGGCTAAAAATCACCTCTTTTTCCTTCTCTCGATCAGACACTTAGAAAAAAAACGGAAAAAAAAAAAAAAAAAATTTGGATTTTTTCTAAGTACAAAATCGAGAGTGGCTAAAAATCACCTCTTTTTCCTTCTCTCGATCAGACACTTAGAAAAAAAACGGAAAAAAAAAAAAAAAAAATTTGGATTTTTTCTAAGTACAAAATCGAGAGTGGCTAAAAATCACCTCTTTTTCCTTCTCTCGATCAGACACTTAAAAAAAAAATGAAAAAAAAAAAAAAAAAATTGGATTTTTTCTAAGTACAAAATCGAGAGTGGCTAAAAATCACCTCTTTTTCCTTCTCTCGATCAGACACTTAGAAAAAAAACAGAAAAAAAAAAAAAAAAATTTGGATTTTTTCTAAGTACAAAATCGAGAGTGGCTAAAAATCACCTCTTTTTCCTTCTCTCGATCAGACACTTAGAAAAAAAACGGAAAAAAAAAAAAAAAAAATTTTGATTTTTTCTAAGTACAAAATCGAGAGTGGCTAAAAATCACCTCTTTTTCCTTCTCTCGATCAGACACTTAGAAAAAAAAATGAAAAAAAAAAAAAAAAATTTGGATTTTTTCTAAGTACAAAATCGAGAGTGGCTAAAAATCACCTCTTTTTCCTTCTCTCGATCAGACACTTAGAAAAAAAACAGAAAAAAAAAAAAAAAAATTTGGATTTTTTTTAAGTACAAAATCGAGAGTGGCTAAAAATCACCTCTTTTTCCTTCTCTCGATCAGACACTTAGAAAAAAAACGGAAAAAAAAAAAAAAAAATTTGGATTTTTTCTAAGTACAAAATCGAGAGAGGCTAAAAATCACCTCTTTTTCCTTTTCTCGATCAGACACTTAGAAAAAAAACGGAAAAAAAAAAAAAAAACATTTGGATTTTTTCTAAGTACAAAATCGAGAGAGGCTAAAAATCACCTCTTTTTCCTTCTCTCGATCAGACACTTAGAAAAAAAACGGAAAAAAAAAAAAAAAAAAAATTTGGATTTTTTCTAAGTACAAAATCGAGAGTGGCTAAAAATCACCTCTTTTTCCTTCTCTCGATCAGACACTTAGAAAAAAAACGGAAAAAAAAAAAAAAAAAATTTGGATTTTTTCTAAGTACAAAATCGAGAGTGGCTAAAAATCACCTCTTTTTCCTTCTCTCGATCAGACACTTAGAAAAAAAACAGAAAAAAAAAAAAAAAAAATTTGGATTTTTTCTAAGTACAAAATCGAGAGTGGCTAAAAATCACCTCTTTTTCCTTCTCTCGATCAGACACTTAGAAAAAAAATGAAAAAAAAAAAAAAAAAATTGGATTTTTTCTAAGTACAAAATCGAGAGAGGCTAAAAATCACCTCTTTTTCCTTCTCTCGATCAGACACTTAGAAAAAAAACGGAAAAAAAAAAAAAAAATTTGGATTTTTTCTAAGTACAAAATCGAGAGAGGCTAAAAATCACCTCTTTTTCCTTCTCTCGATCAGACACTTAGAAAAAAAACGGAAAAAAAAAAAAAAAAATGTGGATTTTTTCTAAGTACAAAATCGAGAGTGGCTAAAAATCACCTCTTTTTCCTTCTCTCGATCAGACACTTAGAAAAAAAACGGAAAAAAAAAAAAAAAAAATTTGGATTTTTTCTAAGTACAAAATCGAGAGTGGCTAAAAATCACCTCTTTTTCCTTCTCTCGATCAGACACTTAGAAAAAAAACAGAAAAAAAAAAAAAAAAATTGGATTTTTTCTAAGTACAAAATCGAGAGTGGCTAAAAATCACCTCTTTTTCCTTCTCTCGATCAGACACTTAGAAAAAAAAAAAAAAAAAAAAAAAAAAAATTGGATTTTTTCTAAGTACAAAATCGAGAGAGGCTAAAAATCACCTCTTTTTCCTTCTCTCGATCAGACACTTAGAAAAAAAACGGAAAAAAAAAAAAAAAAAATTGGGATTTTTTCTAAGTACAAAATCGAGAGTGGCTAAAAATCACCTCTTTTTCCTTCTCTCGATCAGACACTAAGAAAAAAAACGGAAAAAAAAAAAAAAAAAATTTGGGTTTTTCTAAGTACAAAATCGAGAGTGGCTAAAAATCACCTCTTTTTCCTTCTCTCGATCAGACACTTAGAAAAAAAACGGAAAAAAAAAAAAAAAAAATTTGGATTTTTTCTAAGTACAAAATCGAGAGAGGCTAAAAATCACCTCTTTTTCCTTCTCTCGATCAGACACTTAGAAAAAAAACGGAAAAAAAAAAAAAAAAAAATTGGATTTTTTCTAAGTACAAAATCGAGAGAGGCTAAAAATCACCTCTTTTTCTTTCTCTCGATCAGACACTTAGAAAAAAAACGGAAAAAAAAAAAAAAAAAATTGGATTTTTTCTAAGTACAAAATCGAGAGTGGCTAAAAATCACCTCTTTTTCCTTCTCTCGATCAGACACTTAGAAAAAAAACGGAAAAAAAAAAAAAAAAAATTTTGATTTTTTCTAAGTAAAAATCGAGAGTGGCTAAAAATCACCTCTTTTTCCTTCTCTCGATCAGACACTTAGAAAAAAAAATGAAAAAAAAAAAAAAAAATTGGATTTTTTCTAAGTACAAAATCGAGAGAGGCTAAAAATCACTTCTTTTTCCTTCTCTCGATCAGACACTTAGAAAAAAAACGGAAAAAAAAAAAAAAAAAATTTGGATTTTTTCTAAGTACAAAATCGAGAGAGGCTAAAAATCACCTCTTTTTCCTTTTCTCGATCAGACACTTAGAAAAAAAACGGAAAAAAAAAAAAAAAAATTTGGATTTTTTCTAAGTACAAAATCGAGAGAGGCTAAAAATCACCTCTTTTTCCTTCTCTCGATCAGACACTTAGAAAAAAAACGGAAAAAAAAAAAAAAAAAATTTGGATTTTTTCTTAGTACAAAATCGAGAGTGGCTAAAAATCACCTCTTTTTTCCTTCTCTCGATCAGACACTTAGAAAAAAAACGGAAAAAAAAAAAAAAAAAATTGGATTTTTTCTAAGTACAAAATCGAGAGTGGCTAAAAATCACCTCTTTTTCCTTCTCTCGATCAGACACTTAGAAAAAAAACGGAAAAAAAAAAAAAAAAAAAATTTGGATTTTTTCTAAGTACAAAATCGAGAGAGGCTAAAAATCACCTCTTTTTCATTTTCTCGATCAGACACTTAGAAAAAAAACGGAAAAAAAAAATTTGGATTTTTTCTAAGTACAAAATCGAGAGTGGCTAAAAATCACCTCTTTTTCCTTCTCTCGATCAGACACTTAGAAAAAAACGGAAAAAAAAAAAAAAAAAAATTTGGATTTTTTCTAAGTACAAAATCGAGAGAGGCTAAAAATCACCTCTTTTTCCTTCTCTCGATCAGACACTTAGAAAAAAAACGGAAAAAAAAAAAAAAAAATTTGGATTTTTTCTAAGTACAAAATCGAGAGTGGCTAAAAATCACCTCTTTTTCCTTCTCTCGATCAGACACTTAGAAAAAAAACGGAAAAAAAAAAAAAAAAATTTGGATTTTTTCTAAGTACAAAATCGAGAGTGGCTAAAAATCACCTCTTTTTCCTTCTCTCGATCAGACACTTAGAAAAAAAAATGAAAAAAAAAAATAAAAATTTGGATTTTTTCTAAGTACAAAATCGAGAGTGGCTAAAAATCACCTCTTTTTCCTTCTCTCGATCAGACACTTAGAAAAAAAACAGAAAAAAAAAAAAAAAAATTTGGATTTTTTCTAAGTACAAAATCGAGAGTGGCTAAAAATCACCTCTTTTTCCTTCTCTCGATCAGACACTAAGAAAAAAAACGGAAAAAAAAAAAAAAAAAATTTGGGTTTTTCTAAGTACAAAATCGAGAGTGGCTAAAAATCACCTCTTTTTCCTTCTCTCGATCAGACACTTAGAAAAAAAACGGAAAAAAAAAAAAAAAAAAATTTGGATTTTTTCTAAGTACAAAATCGAGAGAGGCTAAAAATCACCTCTTTTTCCTTCTCTCGATCAGACACTTAGAAAAAAAACGGAAAAAAAAAAAAAAAAAAAATTGGATTTTTTCTAAGTACAAAATCGAGAGAGGCTAAAAATCACCTCTTTTTCTTTCTCTCGATCAGACACTTAGAAAAAAAAACGGAAAAAAAAAAAAAAAAATTGGATTTTTTCTAAGTACAAAATCGAGAGTGGCTAAAAATCACCTCTTTTTCCTTCTCTCGATCAGACACTTAGAAAAAAAAACGGAAAAAAAAAAAAAAAAAATTTTGATTTTTTCTAAGTACAAAATCGAGAGTGGCTAAAAATCACCTCTTTTTCCTTCTCTCGATCAGACACTTAGAAAAAAAAATGAAAAAAAAAAAAAAAAATTGGATTTTTTCTAAGTACAAAATCGAGAGAGGCTAAAAATCACTTCTTTTTCCTTCTCTCGATCAGACACTTAGAAAAAAAACGGAAAAAAAAAAAAAAAAAATTTGGATTTTTTCTAAGTACAAAATCGAGAGAGGCTAAAAATCACCTCTTTTTCCTTTTCTCGATCAGACACTTAGAAAAAAAACGGAAAAAAAAAAAAAAAAATTTGGATTTTTTCTAAGTACAAAATCGAGAGAGGCTAAAAATCACCTCTTTTTCCTTCTCTCGATCAGACACTTAGAAAAAAAAACGGAAAAAAAAAAAAAAAAAATTTGGATTTTTTCTTAGTACAAAATCGAGAGTGGCTAAAAATCACCTCTTTTTCCTTCTCTCGATCAGACACTTAGAAAAAAAACGGAAAAAAAAAAAAAAAAAATTTGGATTTTTTCTAAGTACAAAATCGAGAGTGGCTAAAAATCACCTCTTTTTCCTTTTCTCGATCAGACACTTAGAAAAAAAACGGAAAAAAAAAAAAAAAAAATTTGGATTTTTTCTAAGTACAAAATCGAGAGTGGCTAAAAATCACCTCTTTTTCCTTCTCTCGATCAGACACTTAGAAAAAAAACGGAAAAAAAAAAAAAAAAAAATTTGGATTTTTTCTAAGTACAAAATCGAGAGAGGCTAAAAATCACCTCTTTTTCCTTCTCTCGATCAGACACTTAGAAAAAAAAAGGAAAAAAAAAAAAAAAAATTTGGATTTTTTCTAAGTACAAAATCGAGAGAGGCTAAAAATCACCTCTTTTTCCTTTTCTCGATCAGACACTTAGAAAAAAAACGGAAAAAAAAAAAAAAAAAAATTTGGATTTTTTCTAAGTACAAAATCGAGAGTGGCTAAAAATCACCTCTTTTTCCTTCTCTCGATCAGACACTTAGAAAAAAAACGAAAAAAAAAAAAAAAAAAAATTGGATTTTTTCTAAGTACAAAATCGAGAGAGGCTAAAAATCACCTCTTTTTCCTTTTCTCGATCAGACACTTAGAAAAAAAACGGAAAAAAAAAAAAAAAAAATTTGGATTTTTTCTAAGTACAAAATCGAGAGTGGCTAAAAATCACCTCTTTTTCCTTCTCTCGATCAGACACTTAGAAAAAAAACGGAAAAAAAAAAAAAAAAAATTGGATTTTTTCTAAGTACAAAATCGAGAGAGGCTAAAAATCACCTCTTTTTCCTTCTCTCGATCAGACACTTAGAAAAAAAACTGAAAAAAAAAAAAAAAAAATTTGGATTTTTTCTAAGTACAAAATCGAGAGAGGCTAAAAATCACCTCTTTTTCCTTTTCTCGATCAGACACTTAGAAAAAAAACGGAAAAAAAAAAAAAAAAATTTGGATTTTTTCTAAGTACAAAATCGAGAGTGGCTAAAAATCACCTCTTTTTCCTTCTCTCGATCAGACACTTAGAAAAAAAACGGAAAAAAAAAAAAAAAAATTGGATTTTTTCTAAGTACAAAATCGAGAGAGGCTAAAAATCACCTCTTTTTCCTTTTCTCGATCAGACACTTAGAAAAAAAACGGAAAAAAAAAAAGAAAAAAATTGGATTTTTTCTAAGTACAAAATCGAGAGAGGCTAAAAATCACCTCTTTTTCCTTCTCTCGATCAGACACTTAGAAAAAAAACGGAAAAAAAAAAAAAAAAAATTTGGATTTTTTCTAAGTACAAAATCGAGAGTGGCTAAAAATCACCTCTTTTTCCTTCTCTTGATCAGACACTTAGAAAAAAAACGGAAAAAAAAAAAAAAAAATTTGGATTTTTTCTAAGTACAAAATCGAGAGAGGCTAAAAATCACCTCTTTTTCCTTCTCTCGATCAGACACTTAGAAAAAAAACGGAAAAAAAAAAAAAAAAAATTTGGATTTTTTCTAAGTACAAAATCGAGAGTGGCTAAAAATCACCTCTTTTTCCTTCTCTCGATCAGACACTTAGAAAAAAAACGGAAAAAAAAAAAAAAAAAATTTGGATTTTTTCTAAGTACAAAATCGAGAGTGGCTAAAAATCACCTCTTTTTCCTTCTCTCGATCAGACACTTAAAAAAAAAATGAAAAAAAAAAAAAAAAAATTGGATTTTTTCTAAGTACAAAATCGAGAGTGGCTAAAAATCACCTCTTTTTCCTTCTCTCGATCAGACACTTAGAAAAAAAACGGAAAAAAAAAAAAAAAAAATTTTGATTTTTTCTAAGTACAAAATCGAGAGTGGCTAAAAATCACCTCTTTTTCCTTCTCTCGATCAGACACTTAGAAAAAAAAATGAAAAAAAAAAAAAAAAATTGGATTTTTTCTAAGTACAAAATCGAGAGAGGCTAAAAATCACTTCTTTTTCCTTCTCTCGATCAGACACTTAGAAAAAAAACGGAAAAAAAAAAAAAAAAAATTTGGATTTTTTCTAAGTACAAAATCGAGAGAGGCTAAAAATCACCTCTTTTTCCTTTTCTCGATCAGACACTTAGAAAAAAAACGGAAAAAAAAAAAAAAAAATTTGGATTTTTTCTAAGTACAAAATCGAGAGAGGCTAAAAATCACCTCTTTTTCCTTCTCTCGATCAGACACTTAGAAAAAAAACGGAAAAAAAAAAAAAAAAAATTTGGATTTTTTCTTAGTACAAAATCGAGAGTGGCTAAAAATCACCTCTTTTTCCTTCTCTCGATCAGACACTTAGAAAAAAAACGGAAAAAAAAAAAAAAAAAATTTGGATTTTTTCTAAGTACAAAATCGAGAGTGGCTAAAAATCACCTCTTTTTCCTTTTCTCGATCAGACACTTAGAAAAAAAACGGAAAAAAAAAAAAAAAAAATTTGGATTTTTTCTAAGTACAAAATCGAGAGTGGCTAAAAATCACCTCTTTTTCCTTCTCTCGATCAGACACTTAGAAAAAAAACGGAAAAAAAAAAAAAAAAAATTTGGATTTTTTCTAAGTACAAAATCGAGAGAGGCTAAAAATCACCTCTTTTTCCTTCTCTCGATCAGACACTTAGAAAAAAAAAGGAAAAAAAAAAAAAAAAATTTGGATTTTTTCTAAGTACAAAATCGAGAGAGGCTAAAAATCACCTCTTTTTCCTTTTCTCGATCAGACACTTAGAAAAAAAACGGAAAAAAAAAAAAAAAAAATTTGGATTTTTTCTAAGTACAAAATCGAGAGTGGCTAAAAATCACCTCTTTTTCCTTCTCTCGATCAGACACTTAGAAAAAAAACGAAAAAAAAAAAAAAAAAAAATTGGATTTTTTCTAAGTACAAAATCGAGAGAGGCTAAAAATCACCTCTTTTTCCTTTTCTCGATCAGACACTTAGAAAAAAAACGGAAAAAAAAAAAAAAAAAATTTGGATTTTTTCTAAGTACAAAATCGAGAGTGGCTAAAAATCACCTCTTTTTCCTTCTCTCGATCAGACACTTAGAAAAAAAACGGAAAAAAAAAAAAAAAAAATTGGATTTTTTCTAAGTACAAAATCGAGAGAGGCTAAAAATCACCTCTTTTTCCTTCTCTCGATCAGACACTTAGAAAAAAAACTGAAAAAAAAAAAAAAAAAATTTGGATTTTTTCTAAGTACAAAATCGAGAGAGGCTAAAAATCACCTCTTTTTCCTTTTCTCGATCAGACACTTAGAAAAAAAACGGAAAAAAAAAAAAAAAAAATTTGGATTTTTTCTAAGTACAAAATCGAGAGTGGCTAAAAATCACCTCTTTTTCCTTCTCTCGATCAGACACTTAGAAAAAAAACGGAAAAAAAAAAAAAAAAATTGGATTTTTTCTAAGTACAAAATCGAGAGAGGCTAAAAATCACCTCTTTTTCCTTTTCTCGATCAGACACTTAGAAAAAAAACGGAAAAAAAAAAAGAAAAAAATTGGATTTTTTCTAAGTACAAAATCGAGAGAGGCTAAAAATCACCTCTTTTTCCTTCTCTCGATCAGACACTTAGAAAAAAAACGGAAAAAAAAAAAAAAAAAATTTGGATTTTTTCTAAGTACAAAATCGAGAGTGGCTAAAAATCACCTCTTTTTCCTTCTCTTGATCAGACACTTAGAAAAAAAACGGAAAAAAAAAAAAAAAAATTTGGATTTTTTCTAAGTACAAAATCGAGAGAGGCTAAAAATCACCTCTTTTTCCTTCTCTCGATCAGACACTTAGAAAAAAAACGGAAAAAAAAAAAAAAAAAATTTGGATTTTTTCTAAGTACAAAATCGAGAGTGGCTAAAAATCACCTCTTTTTCCTTCTCTCGATCAGACACTTAGAAAAAAAACGGAAAAAAAAAAAAAAAAAATTTGGATTTTTTCTAAGTACAAAATCGAGAGTGGCTAAAAATCACCTCTTTTTCCTTCTCTCGATCAGACACTTAAAAAAAAAATGAAAAAAAAAAAAAAAAAATTGGATTTTTTCTAAGTACAAAATCGAGAGTGGCTAAAAATCACCTCTTTTTCCTTCTCTCGATCAGACACTTAGAAAAAAAACAGAAAAAAAAAAAAAAAAAATTTGGATTTTTTCTAAGTACAAAATCGAGAGTGGCTAAAAATCACCTCTTTTTCCTTCTCTCGATCAGACACTTAGAAAAAAAATGAAAAAAAAAAAAAAAAAATTGGATTTTTTCTAAGTACAAAATCGAGAGAGGCTAAAAATCACCTCTTTTTCCTTCTCTCGATCAGACACTTAGAAAAAAAACGGAAAAAAAAAAAAAAAAAATTGGATTTTTTCTAAGTACAAAATCGAGAGAGGCTAAAAATCACCTCTTTTTCCTTCTCTCGATCAGACACTTAGAAAAAAAACGGAAAAAAAAAAAAAAAAATGTGGATTTTTTCTAAGTACAAAATCGAGAGTGGCTAAAAATCACCTCTTTTTCCTTCTCTCGATCAGACACTTAGAAAAAAAACGGAAAAAAAAAAAAAAAAAATTTGGATTTTTTCTAAGTACAAAATCGAGAGTGGCTAAAAATCACCTCTTTTTCCTTCTCTCGATCAGACACTTAGAAAAAAAACAGAAAAAAAAAAAAAAAAAATTGGATTTTTTCTAAGTACAAAATCGAGAGTGGCTAAAAATCACCTCTTTTTCCTTCTCTCGATCAGACACTTAGAAAAAATAAAAAAAATAAAAAAAAAAAATTGGATTTTTTTTAAGTACAAAATCGAGAGAGGCTAAAAATCACCTCTTTTTCCTTCTCTCGATCAGACACTTAGAAAAAAAACGGAAAAAAAAAAAAAAAAAATTTGGATTTTTTCTAAGTACAAAATCGAGAGTGGCTAAAAATCACCTCTTTTTCCTTCTCTCGATCAGACACTTAGAAAAAAAACGGAAAAAAAAAAAAAAAAATTTGGATTTTTTCTAAGTACAAAATCGAGAGAGGCTAAAAATCACCTCTTTTTCATTTTCTCGATCAGACACTTAGAAAAAAAACGGAAAAAAAAATTTGGATTTTTTCTAAGTAAAAAATCGAGAGTGGCTAAAAATCACCTCTTTTTCCTTCTCTCGATCAGACACTTAGAAAAAAAACGGGAAAAAAAAAAAAAAAAAATTTGGATTTTTTCTAAGTACAAAATCGAGAGAGGCTAAAAATCACCTCTTTTTCCTTCTCTCGATCAGACACTTAGAAAAAAAACGGAAAAAAAAAAAAAAAAAAATTGGATTTTTTCTAAGTACAAAATCGAGAGTGGCTAAAAATCACCTCTTTTTCCTTCTCTCGATCAGACACTTAGAAAAAAAACGGAAAAAAAAAAAAAAAAATTTGGATTTTTTCTAAGTACAAAATCGAGAGTGGCTAAAAATCACCTCTTTTTCCTTCTCTCGATCAGACACTTAGAAAAAAAAATGAAAAAAAAAAATAAAAATTTGGATTTTTTCTAAGTACAAAATCGAGAGTGGCTAAAAATCACCTCTTTTTCCTTCTCTCGATCAGACACTTAGAAAAAAAACAGAAAAAAAAAAAAAAAAATTTGGATTTTTTCTAAGTACAAAATCGAGAGTGGCTAAAAATCACCTCTTTTTCCTTCTCTCGATCAGACACTTAGAAAAAAAAATGAAAAAAAAAAAAAAAAAAATTGGATTTTTTCTAAGTACAAAATCGAGAGAGGCTAAAAATCACCTCTTTTTCCTTCTCTCGATCAGACACTTAGAAAAAAAACGGAAAAAAAAAAAAAAAAAATTTGGGTTTTTCTAAGTACAAAATCGAGAGTGGCTAAAAATCACCTCTTTTTCCTTCTCTCGATCAGACACTTAGAAAAAAAAAAAAAAATAAAAAAAAAAAATTGGATTTTTTTTAAGTACAAAATCGAGAGAGGCTAAAAATCACCTCTTTTTCCTTCTCTCGATCAGACACTTAGAAAAAAAACGGAAAAAAAAAAAAAAAAAATTTGGATTTTTTCTAAGTACAAAATCGAGAGTGGCTAAAAATCACCTCTTTTTCCTTCTCTCGATCAGACACTTAGAAAAAAAACGGAAAAAAAAAAAAAAAAAATTTGGATTTTTTCTAAGTACAAAATCGAGAGAGGCTAAAAATCACCTCTTTTTCCTTCTCTCGATCAGACACTTAGAAAAAAAACAGAAAAAAAAAAAAAAAAATTTGGATTTTTTCTAAGTACAAAATCGAGAGTGGCTAAAAATCACCTCTTTTTCCTTCTCTCGATCAGACACTTAGAAAAAAAAATGAAAAAAAAAAAAAAAAAAATTGGATTTTTTCTAAGTACAAAATCGAGAGAGGCTAAAAATCACCTCTTTTTCCATCTCTCGATCAGACACTTAGAAAAAAAACGGAAAAAAAAAAAAAAAAAATTTGGGTTTTTCTAAGTACAAAATCGAGAGTGGCTAAAAATCACCTCTTTTTCCTTCTCTCGATCAGACACTTAGAAAAAAAACGGAAAAAAAAAAAAAAAAAATTTGGATTTTTTCTAAGTACAAAATCGAGAGAGGCTAAAAATCACCTCTTTTTCCTTCTCTCGATCAGACACTTAGAAAAAAAACGGAAAAAAAAAAAAAAAAAAATTGGATTTTTTCTAAGTACAAAATCGAGAGAGGCTAAAAATCACCTCTTTTTCCTTCTCTCGATCAGACACTTAGAAAAAAAACGGAAAAAAAAAAAAAAAAAATTTGGATTTTTTCTTAGTACAAAATCGAGAGTGGCTAAAAATCACCTCTTTTTCCTTCTCTCGATCAGACACTTAGAAAAAAAACGGAAAAAAAAAAAAAAAAAATTTGGATTTTTTCTAAGTACAAAATCGAGAGTGGCTAAAAATCACCTCTTTTTCCTTTTCTCGATCAGACACTTAGAAAAAAAACGGAAAAAAAAAAAAAAAAAATTTGGATTTTTTCTAAGTACAAAATCGAGAGTGGCTAAAAATCACCTCTTTTTCCTTCTCTCGATCAGACACTTAGAAAAAAAACGGAAAAAAAAAAAAAAAAAATTTGGATTTTTTCTAAGTACAAAATCGAGAGAGGCTAAAAATCACCTCTTTTTCCTTCTCTCGATCAGACACTTAGAAAAAAAAAGGAAAAAAAAAAAAAAAAAATTGGATTTTTTCTAAGTACAAAATCGAGAGAGGCTAAAAATCACCTCTTTTTCCTTTTCTCGATCAGACACTTAGAAAAAAAACGGAAAAAAAAAAAAAAAAAATTTGGATTTTTTCTAAGTACAAAATCGAGAGTGGCTAAAAATCACCTCTTTTTCCTTCTCTCGATCAGACACTTAGAAAAAAAACGAAAAAAAAAAAAAAAAAAAATTGGATTTTTTCTAAGTACAAAATCGAGAGAGGCTAAAAATCACCTCTTTTTCCTTTTCTCGATCAGACACTTAGAAAAAAAACGGAAAAAAAAAAAAAAAAAATTTGGATTTTTTCTAAGTACAAAATCGAGAGTGGCTAAAAATCACCTCTTTTTCCTTCTCTCGATCAGACACTTAGAAAAAAAACGGAAAAAAAAAAAAAAAAAATTGGATTTTTTCTAAGTACAAAATCGAGAGAGGCTAAAAATCACCTCTTTTTCCTTCTCTCGATCAGACACTTAGAAAAAAAACTGAAAAAAAAAAAAAAAAAATTTGGATTTTTTCTAAGTACAAAATCGAGAGAGGCTAAAAATCACCTCTTTTTCCTTTTCTCGATCAGACACTTAGAAAAAAAACGGAAAAAAAAAAAAAAAAAAATTTGGATTTTTTCTAAGTACAAAATCGAGAGTGGCTAAAAATCACCTCTTTTTCCTTCTCTCGATCAGACACTTAGAAAAAAAACGGAAAAAAAAAAAAAAAAATTGGATTTTTTCTAAGTACAAAATCGAGAGAGGCTAAAAATCACCTCTTTTTCCTTTTCTCGATCAGACACTTAGAAAAAAAACGGAAAAAAAAAAAGAAAAAAATTGGATTTTTTCTAAGTACAAAATCGAGAGAGGCTAAAAATCACCTCTTTTTCCTTCTCTCGATCAGACACTTAGAAAAAAAACGGAAAAAAAAAAAAAAAAAATTTGGATTTTTTCTAAGTACAAAATCGAGAGTGGCTAAAAATCACCTCTTTTTCCTTCTCTTGATCAGACACTTAGAAAAAAAACGGAAAAAAAAAAAAAAAAATTTGGATTTTTTCTAAGTACAAAATCGAGAGAGGCTAAAAATCACCTCTTTTTCCTTCTCTCGATCAGACACTTAGAAAAAAAACGGAAAAAAAAAAAAAAAAAATTTGGATTTTTTCTAAGTACAAAATCGAGAGTGGCTAAAAATCACCTCTTTTTCCTTCTCTCGATCAGACACTTAGAAAAAAAACGGAAAAAAAAAAAAAAAAAATTTGGATTTTTTCTAAGTACAAAATCGAGAGTGGCTAAAAATCACCTCTTTTTCCTTCTCTCGATCAGACACTTAAAAAAAAAATGAAAAAAAAAAAAAAAAAATTGGATTTTTTCTAAGTACAAAATCGAGAGTGGCTAAAAATCACCTCTTTTTCCTTCTCTCGATCAGACACTTAGAAAAAAAACAGAAAAAAAAAAAAAAAAAATTTGGATTTTTTCTAAGTACAAAATCGAGAGTGGCTAAAAATCACCTCTTTTTCCTTCTCTCGATCAGACACTTAGAAAAAAAATGAAAAAAAAAAAAAAAAATTGGATTTTTTCTAAGTACAAAATCGAGAGAGGCTAAAAATCACCTCTTTTTCCTTCTCTCGATCAGACACTTAGAAAAAAAAACGGAAAAAAAAAAAAAAAATTTGGATTTTTTCTAAGTACAAAATCGAGAGAGGCTAAAAATCACCTCTTTTTCCTTCTCTCGATCAGACACTTAGAAAAAAAAACGGAAAAAAAAAAAAAAAAAAATGTGGATTTTTTCTAAGTACAAAATCGAGAGTGGCTAAAAATCACCTCTTTTTCCTTCTCTCGATCAGACACTTAGAAAAAAAACGGAAAAAAAAAAAAAAAAAATTTGGATTTTTTCTAAGTACAAAATCGAGAGTGGCTAAAAATCACCTCTTTTTCCTTCTCTCGATCAGACACTTAGAAAAAAAACAGAAAAAAAAAAAAAAAAAAATTGGATTTTTTCTAAGTACAAAATCGAGAGTGGCTAAAAATCACCTCTTTTTCCTTCTCTCGATCAGACACTTAGAAAAAAAAAAAAAAATAAAAAAAAAAAATTGGATTTTTTTTAAGTACAAAATCGAGAGAGGCTAAAAATCACCTCTTTTTCCTTCTCTCGATCAGACACTTAGAAAAAAAACGGAAAAAAAAAAAAAAAAATTTGGATTTTTTCTAAGTACAAAATCGAGAGTGGCTAAAAATCACCTCTTTTTCCTTCTCTCGATCAGACACTTAGAAAAAAAACGGAAAAAAAAAAAAAAAATTTGGATTTTTTCTAAGTACAAAATCGAGAGAGGCTAAAAATCACCTCTTTTTCATTTTCTCGATCAGACACTTAGAAAAAAAACGGAAAAAAAAATTTGGATTTTTTCTAAGTAAAAAATCGAGAGTGGCTAAAAATCACCTCTTTTTCCTTCTCTCGATCAGACACTTAGAAAAAAAACGGGAAAAAAAAAAAAAAAAAATTTGGATTTTTTCTAAGTACAAAATCGAGAGAGGCTAAAAATCACCTCTTTTTCCTTCTCTCGATCAGACACTTAGAAAAAAAATGAAAAAAAAAAAAAAAAAAATTGGATTTTTTCTAAGTACAAAATCGAGAGAGGCTAAAAATCACCTCTTTTTCCTTCTCTCGATCAGACACTTAGAAAAAAAAAACGGAAAAAAAAAAAAAAAAAATTGGATTTTTTCTAAGTACAAAATCGAGAGAGGCTAAAAATCACCTCTTTTTCCTTCTCTCGATCAGACACTTAGAAAAAAAACGGAAAAAAAAAAAAAAAAATGTGGATTTTTTCTAAGTACAAAATCGAGAGTGGCTAAAAATCACCTCTTTTTCCTTCTCTCGATCAGACACTTAGAAAAAAAACGGAAAAAAAAAAAAAAAAAAATTTGGATTTTTTCTAAGTACAAAATCGAGAGTGGCTAAAAATCACCTCTTTTTCCTTCTCTCGATCAGACACTTAGAAAAAAAACAGAAAAAAAAAAAAAAAAAATTGGATTTTTTCTAAGTACAAAATCGAGAGTGGCTAAAAATCACCTCTTTTTCCTTCTCTCGATCAGACACTTAGAAAAAATAAAAAAAATAAAAAAAAAAATTGGATTTTTTTTAAGTACAAAATCGAGAGAGGCTAAAAATCACCTCTTTTTCCTTCTCTCGATCAGACACTTAGAAAAAAAACGGAAAAAAAAAAAAAAAAAATTTGGATTTTTTCTAAGTACAAAATCGAGAGTGGCTAAAAATCACCTCTTTTTCCTTCTCTCGATCAGACACTTAGAAAAAAAACGGAAAAAAAAAAAAAAAAAATTTGGATTTTTTCTAAGTACAAAATCGAGAGAGGCTAAAAATCACCTCTTTTTCATTTTCTCGATCAGACACTTAGAAAAAAAAACGGAAAAAAAAATTTGGATTTTTTCTAAGTAAAAAATCGAGAGTGGCTAAAAATCACCTCTTTTTCCTTCTCTCGATCAGACACTTAGAAAAAAAACGGGAAAAAAAAAAAAAAAAAATTTGGATTTTTTCTAAGTACAAAATCGAGAGAGGCTAAAAATCACCTCTTTTTCCTTCTCTCGATCAGACACTTAGAAAAAAAAACGGAAAAAAAAAAAAAAAAAATTGGATTTTTTCTAAGTACAAAATCGAGAGTGGCTAAAAATTCACCTCTTTTTCCTTCTCTCGATCAGACACTTAGAAAAAAAAACGGAAAAAAAAAAAAAAAAATTTGGATTTTTTCTAAGTACAAAATCGAGAGTGGCTAAAAATCACCTCTTTTTCCTTCTCTCGATCAGACACTTAGAAAAAAAAATGAAAAAAAAAATAAAAATTTGGATTTTTTCTAAGTACAAAATCGAGAAGTGGCTAAAAATCACCTCTTTTTCCTTCTCTCGATCAGACACTTAGAAAAAAAACAGAAAAAAAAAAAAAAAATTTGGATTTTTTCTAAGTACAAAATCGAGAGTGGCTAAAAATCACCTCTTTTTCCTTCTCTCGATCAGACACTTAGAAAAAAAAATGAAAAAAAAAAAAAAAAAAATTGGATTTTTTCTAAGTACAAAATCGAGAGAGGCTAAAAATCACCTCTTTTTCCTTCTCTCGATCAGACACTTAGAAAAAAAACGGAAAAAAAAAAAAAAAAAATTTGGGTTTTTCTAAGTACAAAATCGAGAGTGGCTAAAAATCACCTCTTTTTCCTTCTCTCGATCAGACACTTAGAAAAAAAAAAAAAAATAAAAAAAAAAAATTGGATTTTTTTTAAGTACAAAATCGAGAGAGGCTAAAAATCACCTCTTTTTCCTTCTCTCGATCAGACACTTAGAAAAAAAACGGAAAAAAAAAAAAAAAAAATTTGGATTTTTTCTAAGTACAAAATCGAGAGTGGCTAAAAATCACCTCTTTTTCCTTCTCTCGATCAGACACTTAGAAAAAAAACGGAAAAAAAAAAAAAAAAAATTTGGATTTTTTCTAAGTACAAAATCGAGAGAGGCTAAAAATCACCTCTTTTTCCTTCTCTCGATCAGACACTTAGAAAAAAAACAGAAAAAAAAAAAAAAAAAATTTGGATTTTTTCTAAGTACAAAATCGAGAGTGGCTAAAAATCACCTCTTTTTCCTTCTCTCGATCAGACACTTAGAAAAAAAAATGAAAAAAAAAAAAAAAAAATTGGATTTTTTCTAAGTACAAAATCGAGAGAGGCTAAAAATCACCTCTTTTTCCATCTCTCGATCAGACACTTAGAAAAAAAACGGAAAAAAAAAAAAAAAAAATTTGGGTTTTTCTAAGTACAAAATCGAGAGTGGCTAAAAATCACCTCTTTTTCCTTCTCTCGATCAGACACTTAGAAAAAAAACGGAAAAAAAAAAAAAAAAAATTTGGATTTTTTCTAAGTACAAAATCGAGAGAGGCTAAAAATCACCTCTTTTTCCTTCTCTCGATCAGACACTTAGAAAAAAAAACGGAAAAAAAAAAAAAAAAAAAATTGGATTTTTTCTAAGTACAAAATCGAGAGAGGCTAAAAATCACCTCTTTTTCCTTCTCTCGATCAGACACTTAGAAAAAAAACGGAAAAAAAAAAAAAAAAAATTTGGATTTTTTCTTAGTACAAAATCGAGAGTGGCTAAAAATCACCTCTTTTTCCTTCTCTCGATCAGACACTTAGAAAAAAAACGGAAAAAAAAAAAAAAAAAAATTTGGATTTTTTCTAAGTACAAAATCGAGAGTGGCTAAAAATCACCTCTTTTTCCTTTCTCGATCAGACACTTAGAAAAAAAACGGAAAAAAAAAAAAAAAAAATTTGGATTTTTTCTAAGTACAAAATCGAGAGTGGCTAAAATCACCTCTTTTTCCTTCTCTCGATCAGACACTTAGAAAAAAAACGGAAAAAAAAAAAAAAAAAATTTGGATTTTTTCTAAGTACAAAATCGAGAGAGGCTAAAAATCACCTCTTTTTCCTTCTCTCGATCAGACACTTAGAAAAAAAAAGGAAAAAAAAAAAAAAAAAATTGGATTTTTTCTAAGTACAAAATCGAGAGAGGCTAAAAATCACCTCTTTTTCCTTTTCTCGATCAGACACTTAGAAAAAAAAACGGAAAAAAAAAAAAAAAAAATTTGGATTTTTTCTAAGTACAAAATCGAGAGTGGCTAAAAATCACCTCTTTTTCCTTCTCTCGATCAGACACTTAGAAAAAAAACGAAAAAAAAAAAAAAAAAAAATTGGATTTTTTCTAAGTACAAAATCGAGAGAGGCTAAAAATCACCTCTTTTTCCTTTTCTCGATCAGACACTTAGAAAAAAAACGGAAAAAAAAAAAAAAAAATTTGGATTTTTTCTAAGTACAAAATCGAGAGTGGCTAAAAATCACCTCTTTTTCCTTCTCTCGATCAGACACTTAGAAAAAAAACGGAAAAAAAAAAAAAAAAAAATTGGATTTTTTCTAAGTACAAAATCG
>NW_026908262.1:0-33600 GCF_033978785.1 Entelurus aequoreus
AAATCCAAATTTTTTTTTTTTTTTTTTTCCGTTTTTTTTCTAAGTGTCTGATCGAGAGAAGGAAAAAGAGGTGATTTTTAGCCTCTCTCGATTTTGTACTTAGAAAAAATCCAAATTTTTTTTTTTTTTTTTTTCCGTTTTTTTTCTAAGTGTCTGATCGAGAGAAGGAAAAAGAGGTGATTTTTAGCCTCTCTCGATTTTGTACTTAGAAAAAATCCGAATTTTTTTTTTTTTTTTTTTTTTTCTAAGTGTCCGATCGAGAGAAGGAAAAAGAGGTGATTTTTAGCCTCTCTCGATTTTGTACTTAGAAAAAATCCAATTTTTTTTTTTTTTTTTTTTTTTTTTTTGTAAGTGTCCGATCGAGAGAAGGAAAAAGAGGTGATTTTTAGCCTCTCTCGATTTTGTACTTAGAAAAAATCCAAATTTTTTTTTTTTTTTTTTCCGTTTTTTTTCTAAGTGTCTGATCGAGAGAAGGAAAAAGAGGTGATTCTTTAGCCTCTCTCGATTTTGTACTTAGAAAAAATCCAAATTTTTTTTTTTTTTTTTTTTTTTTTTTTTCTAAGTGTCCGATCGAGAGAAGGAAAAGAGGTGATTTTTAGCCTCTCTCGATTTTGTACTTAGAAAAAATCCAAATTTTTTTTTTTTTTTTTCCGTTTTTTTTCTAAGTGTCTGATCGAGAGAAGAAAAAGAGGTGATTTTTAGCCTCTCTCGATTTTGTACTTAGAAAAAATCCAAATTTTTTCATTTTTTTTTTCCGTTTTTTTCTAAGTGTCTGATCGAGAGAAGGAAAAAGAGGTGATTTTTAGCCTCTCTCGATTTTGTACTTAGAAAAAAATCCAAATTTTTTTTTTTTTTTTTTTTTTTTCTAAGTGTCCGATTCGAGAGAAGGAAAAAGAGGTGATTTTTAGCCTCTCTCGATTTTGTACTTAGAAAAAATCCAAATTTTTTTTTTTTTTTTTTTTTTTTCTAAGTGTCCGATCGAGAGAAGGAAAAAGAGGTGATTTTTAGCCTCTCTCGATTTTGTACTTAGAAAAAATCCAAATTTTTTTTTTTTTTTTTGTTTTTTTTTCTAAGTGTCTGATCGAGAGAAGGAAAAAGAGGTGATTTTTAGCCTCTCTCGATTTTGTACTTAGAAAAAATCCAAATTTTTTTTTTTTTTTTCCGTTTTTTTTTCTAAGTGTCTGATCGAGAGAAGGAAAAATAGGTGATTTTTAGCGTCTCTCGATTTTGTACTTAGAAAAAATCCAATTTTTTTTTTTTTTTTTTTTTTTTCTAAGTGTCCGATCGAGAGAAGGAAAAGAGGTGATTTTTAGCCTCTCTCGATTTTGTACTTAGAAAAATCCAAATTTTTTTTTTTTTTTTTCCGTTTTTTTTCTAAGTGTCTGATCGAGAGAAGGAAAAAGAGGTGATTTTTAGCCTCTCTCGATTTTGTACTTAGAAAAAATCCAAATTTTTTTTTTTTTTTTTTCCGTTTTTTTTCTAAGTGTCTGATCGAGAGAAGGAAAAAGAGGTGATTTTTAGCCTCTCTCGATTTGTACTTAGAAAAAATCCAAATTTTTTTTTTTTTTTTTTTTTTTTTTCTAAGTGTCCGATCGAGAGAAGGAAAAGAGGTGATTTTTAGCCTCTCTCGATTTTGTACTTAGAAAAATCCAAATTTTTTTTTTTTTTTTTCCGTTTTTTTTCTAAGTGTCTGATCGAGAGAAGGAAAAGAGGTGATTTTTAGCCTCTCTCGATTTTGTACTTAGAAAAAATCCAAATTTTTTTTTTTTTTGTCCGTTTTTTTTCTAAGTGTCTGATCGAGAGAAGGAAAAGAGGTGATTTTTAGCCTCTCTCGATTTTGTACTTAGAAAAAATCCAAATTATTTTTTTTTTTTTTTCCGTTTTTTTTCTTAGTGTCTGATCGAGAGAAGGAAAAAAGAGGTGATTTTTAGCCTCTCTCGATTTTGTACTTAGAAAAAATCCAAATTTTTTTTTTTTTTTTTTTTTTCTAAGTGTCCGATCGAGAGAAGGAAAAAGAGGTGATTTTTAGCCTCTCTCGATTTGTACTTAGAAAAAATCCAAATTTTTTTTTTTTTTTTTTCCGTTTTTTTTTAAGTGTCTGATCGAGAGAAGGAAAAAGAGGTGATTTTTAGCCTCTCTCGATTTTGTACTTAGAAAAAATCCAATTTTTTTTTTTTTTTTTTTTTTTTTTCTAAGTGTCCGATCGAGAGAAGGAAAAAGAGGTGATTTTTAGCCTCTCTCGATTTTGTACTTAGAAAAAATCCAAATTTTTTTTTTTTTTTTTCCGTTTTTTTTTCTAAGTGTCTGATCGAGAGAAGGAAAAAGAGGTGATTTTTAGCCTCTCTCGATTTTGTACTTAGAAAAAATCCAATTTTTTTTTTTTTTTTGTCTGTTTTTTTTTCTAAGTGTCTGATCGAGAGAAGGAAAAAGAGGTGATTTTTTAGCCTCTCTCGATTTTGTACTTAGAAAAAATCCAAATTTTTTTTTTTTTTTTTTTTTTTTTCTAAGTGTCCGATCGAGAGAAGGAAAAAGAGGTGATTTTTAGCCTCTCTCGATTTTGTACTTAGAAAAAATCAAATTTTTTTTTTTTTTTTTTCCGTTTTTTTTCTAAGTGTCTGATCGAGAGAAGGAAAAAGAGGTGATTTTTAGCCTCTCTCGATTTTGTACTTAGAAAAAATCCAAATTTTTTTTTTTTTTTTTTTTTTTTCTTCTAAGTGTCCGATCGAGAGAAGGAAAAAGAGGTGATTTTTAGCCTCTCTCGATTTTGTACTTAGAAAAAATCCAAATTTTTTTTTTTTTTTTCCGTTTTTTTCTAAGTGTCTGATCGAGAGAAGGAAAAAGAGGTGATTTTTAGCCTCTCTCGATTTTGTACTTAGAAAAAATCCAAATTTTTTTATTTTTTTTTTCCGTTTTTTTTCTAAGTGTCTGATCGAGAGAAGGAAAAAGAGGTGATTTTTAGCCTCTCTCGATTTTGTACTTAGAAAAATCCAAATTTTTTTTTTTTTTTTTTTTTTTCTAAGTGTCCGATCGAGAGAAGGAAAAAGAGGTGATTTTTAGCCTCTCTCGATTTTGTACTTAGAAAAAATCCAAATTTTTTTTTTTTTTTTTTTCCGTTTTTTTTTCTAAGTGTCTGATCGAGAGAAGGAAAAAGAGGTGATTTTTAGCCTCTCTCGATTTGTACTTAGAAAAATCCAAATTTTTTTTTTTTTTTTTCCGTTTTTTTCTAAGTGTCTGATCGAGAGAAGGAAAAAGAGGTGATTTTTAGCCTCTCTCGATTTTGTACTTAGAAAAAATCCAATTTTTTTTTTTTTTTTTTTTTTTTTCTAAGTGTCCGATCGAGAGAAGGAAAAAGAGGTGATTTTTAGCCTCTCTCGATTTTGTACTTAGAAAAAATCCAAATTTTTTTTTTTTTTTTTCGTTTTTTTTCTAAGTGTCTGATCGAGAGAAGGAAAAAGAGGTGATTTTTAGCCTCTCTCGATTTTGTACTTAGAAAAAATCCAAATTTTTTTTTTTTTTTGTCCGTTTTTTTTTCTAAGTGTCTGATCGAGAGAAGGAAAAAGAGGTGATTTTTAGCCTCTCTCGATTTTGTACTTAGAAAAAATCCAAATTTTTTTTTTTTTTTTTTCCGTTTTTTTCTTAGTGTCTGATCGAGAGAAGGAAAAAGAGGTGATTTTTAGCCTCTCTCGATTTTGTACTTAGAAAAAATCCAAATTTTTTTTTTTTTTTTTTTTTTTTTCTAAGTGTCCGATCGAGAGAAGGAAAAAGAGGTGATTTTTAGCCTCTCTCGATTTTGTACTTAGAAAAAAATCCAAATTTTTTTTTTTTTTTTTTCCGTTTTTTTTTCTAAGTGTCTGATCGAGAGAAGGAAAAAGAGGTGATTTTTAGCCTCTCTCGATTTTGTACTTAGAAAAAATCCAATTTTTTTTTTTTTTTTTTTTTTTTCTAAGTGTCCGATCGAGAGAAGGAAAAAGAGGTGATTTTTAGCCTCTCTCGATTTTGTACTTAGAAAAAATCCAATTTTTTTTTTTTTTTTTTTTTTCTAAGTGTCCGATTCGAGAGAAGGAAAAAGAGGTGATTTTAGCCTCTCTCGATTTTGTACTTAGAAAAAATCCAAATTTTTTTTTTTTTTTTTCCGTTTTTTTTCTAAGTGTCTGATCGAGAGAAGGAAAAAGAGGTGATTTTTAGCCTCTCTCGATTTTGTACTTAGAAAAAATCCAAATTTTTTTTTTTTTTTTTCCGTTTTTTTTCTAAGTGTCTGATCGAGAGAAGGAAAAAGAGGTGATTTTTAGCCTCTCTCGATTTTGTACTTAGAAAAAATCCAAATTTTTTTTTTTTTTTTTTTTTTTTTCTAAGTGTCCGATCGAGAGAAGGAAAAAGAGGTGATTTTTAGCCTCTCTCGATTTTGTACTTAGAAAAAATCCAAATTTTTTTTTTTTTTTTCCGTTTTTTTTCTAAGTGTCTGATCGAGAGAAGGAAAAAGAGGTGATTTTTAGCCTCTCTCGATTTTGTACTTAGAAAAAATCCAAATTTTTTTTTTTTTTTCCGTTTTTTTTCTAAGTGTCTGATCGAGAGAAGGAAAAAGAGGTGATTTTTAGCCTCTCTCGATTTGTACTTAGAAAAATCCAAATTTTTTTTTTTTTTTTTTTCCGTTTTTTTTCTAAGTGTCTGATCGAGAGAAGGAAAAAGAGGTGATTTTTAGCCTCTCTCGATTTTGTACTTAGAAAAAATCCAAATTTTTTTTTTTTTTTTTCCGTTTTTTTTCTAAGTGTCTGATCGAGAGAAGGAAAAAGAGGTGATTTTTAGCCTCTCTCGATTTTGTACTTAGAAAAAATCCAAATTTTTTTTTTTTTTTTTCTTTTTTTTTCTAAGTGTCGATCGAGAGAAGGAAAAAGAGGTGATTTTAGCCTCTCTCGATTTTGTACTTAGAAAAAATCCAAATTTTTTTTTTTTTTTTTTGTTTTTTTTTCTAAGTGTCTGATCGAGAGAAGGAAAAAGAGGTGATTTTTAGCCTCTCTCGATTTTGTACTTAGAAAAAATCCAAATTTTTTTTTTTTTTTTTTCCGTTTTTTTTCTAAGTGTCTGATCGAGAGAAGGAAAAAGAGGTGATTTTTAGCCTCTCTCGATTTTGTACTTAGAAAAAATCCAAATTTTTTTTTTTTTTTTTTTTTTTTTTCTAAGTGTCGATCGAGAGAAGGAAAAAGAGGTGATTTTTAGCCTCTCTCGATTTTGTACTTAGAAAAAATCCAAATTTTTTTTTTTTTTTTTTTCGTTTTTTTCTAAGTGTCCGATCGAGAGAAGGAAAAAGAGGTGATTTTTAGCCTCTCTCGATTTTGTACTTAGAAAAAATCCAAATTTTTTTTTTTTTTTTCCGTTTTTTTTCTAAGTGTCTGATCGAGAGAAGGAAAAAGAGGTGATTTTTAGCCTCTCTCGATTTTGTACTTAGAAAAAATCCAAATTTTTTTTTTTTTTTTTTTTTTTTTTTCTAAGTGTCCGATCGAGAGAAGGAAAAAGAGGTGATTTTTAGCCTCTCTCGATTTTGTACTTAGAAAAAATCAAATTTTTTTTTTTTTTTTTCCGTTTTTTTTCTAAGTGTCTGATCGAGAGAAGGAAAAAGAGGTGATTTTTAGCCTCTCTCGATTTTGTACTTAGAAAAAATCCAAATTTTTTTTTTTTTTTTTCCGTTTTTTTTCTAAGTGTCTGATCGAGAGAAGGAAAAAGAGGTGATTTTTAGCCTCTCTCGATTTTGTACTTAGAAAAAATCCAAATTTTTTTTTTTTTTTCCTTTTTTTTTCTAAGTGTCCGATCGAGAGAAGGAAAAAGAGGTGATTTTTAGCCTCTCTCGATTTTGTACTTAGAAAAAATCCAAATTTTTTTTTTTTTTTTTTTTTTTCTAAGTGTCCGATCGAGAGAAGGAAAAAGAGGTGATTTTTAGCCTCTCTCGATTTTGTACTTAGAAAAAATCCAAATTTTTTTTTTTTTTTTTCCGTTTTTTTTCTAAGTGTCTGATCGAGAGAAGGAAAAAGAGGTGATTTTTAGCCTCTCTCGATTTTGTACTTAGAAAAAATCCAAATTTTTTTTTTTTTTTTTTCCGTTTTTTTTCTAAGTGTCTGATCGAGAGAAGGAAAAAGAGGTGATTTTTAGCCTCTCTCGATTTTGTACTTAGAAAAAATCCAAATTTTTTTTTTTTTTTTTTTTTTTTCTAAGTGTCCGATCGAGAGAAGGAAAAAGAGGTGATTTTTAGCCTCTCTCGATTTTGTACTTAGAAAAAATCCAAATTTTTTTTTTTTTTTTTCCGTTTTTTTTCTAAGTGTCTGATCGAGAGAAGGAAAAAGAGGTGATTTTTAGCCTCTCTCGATTTTGTACTTAGAAAAAATCCAAATTTTTTTTTTTTTTTTTTTTCCGTTTTTTTTCTAAGTGTCTGATCGAGAGAAGGAAAAAGAGGTGATTTTTAGCCTCTCTCGATTTGTACTTAGAAAAAATCCAAATTTTTTTTTTTTTTTTTTTTTTTTTTCTAAGTGTCCGATCGAGAGAAGGAAAAAGAGGTGATTTTTAGCCTCTCTCGATTTTGTACTTAGAAAAAATCCAAATTTTTTTTTTTTTTTTTTCCGTTTTTTTTCTAAGTGTCTGATCGAGAGAAGGAAAAAGAGGTGATTTTTAGCCTCTCTCGATTTTGTACTTAGAAAAAATCCAAATTTTTTTTTTTTTTTTTCCGTTTTTTTTCTAAGTGTCTGATCGAGAGAAGGAAAAAGAGGTGATTTTTAGCCTCTCTCGATTTTGTACTTAGAAAAAATCCAAATTTTTTTTTTTTTTTTTTCCGTTTTTTTTCTTAGTGTCTGATCGAGAGAAGGAAAAAGAGGTGATTTTTAGCCTCTCTCGATTTTGTACTTAGAAAAAATCCAAATTTTTTTTTTTTTTTTTTTTTTTTTTCTAAGTGTCCGATCGAGAGAAGGAAAAAGAGGTGATTTTTAGCCTCTCTCGATTTTGTACTTAGAAAAAATCCAAATTTTTTTTTTTTTTTTTCCGTTTTTTTTCTAAGTGTCTGATCGAGAGAAGGAAAAAGAGGTGATTTTTAGCCTCTCTCGATTTTGTACTTAGAAAAAATCAAATTTTTTTTTTTTTTTTTTTTTTTTTTCTAAGTGTCCGATCGAGAGAAGGAAAAAGAGGTGATTTTTAGCCTCTCTCGATTTTGTACTTAGAAAAAAATCCAAATTTTTTTTTTTTTTTTTTCCGTTTTTTTTTCTAAGTGTCTGATCGAGAGAAGAAAAAGAGGTGATTTTTAGCCTCTCTCGATTTTGTACTTAGAAAAAATCCAAATTTTTTTTTTTTTTTTTTCTGTTTTTTTTCTAAGTGTCTGATCGAGAGAAGGAAAAAGAGGTGATTTTTAGCCTCTCTCGATTTTGTACTTAGAAAAAATCCAAATTTTTTTTTTTTTTTTTTTCGTTTTTTTTTCTAAGTGTCGATCGAGAGAAGGAAAAAGAGGTGATTTTTAGCCTCTCTCGATTTTGTACTTAGAAAAAATCCAAATTTTTTTTTTTTTTTTTTCCGTTTTTTTTCTAAGTGTCTGATCGAGAGAAGGAAAAAGAGGTGATTTTTAGCCTCTCTCGATTTTGTACTTAGAAAAAATCCAAATTTTTTTTTTTTTTTTTTTTTTTTTCTAAGTGTCCGATCGAGAGAAGGAAAAAGAGGTGATTTTTAGCCTCTCTCGATTTTGTACTTAGAAAAAATCCAAATTTTTTTTTTTTTTTTTCGTTTTTTTTCTAAGTGGTCTGATCGAGAGAAGGAAAAAGAGGTGATTTTTAGCCTCTCTCGATTTTGTACTTAGAAAAAATCCAAATTTTTTTTTTTTTTTTTCCGTTTTTTTTCTAAGTGTCTGATCGAGAGAAGGAAAAAGAGGTGATTTTTAGCCTCTCTCGATTTTGTACTTAGAAAAAATCCAATTTTTTTTTTTTTTTTTTTTTTTTTCTAAGTGTCCGATCGAGAGAAGGAAAAAGAGGTGATTTTTAGCCTCTCTCGATTTTGTACTTAGAAAAAATCCAAATTTTTTTTTTTTTTTTTCCGTTTTTTTTCTAAGTGTCTGATCGAGAGAAGGAAAAGAGGTGATTTTTAGCCTCTCTCGATTTTGTACTTAGAAAAATCCAAATTTTTTTTTTTTTTTTTCCGTTTTTTTTCTAAGTGTCTGATCGAGAGAAGGAAAAAGAGGTGATTTTTAGCCTCTCTCGATTTTGTACTTAGAAAAAATCCAAATTTTTTTTTTTTTTTTTTTTTTTTTCTAAGTGTCCGATCGAGAGAAGGAAAAAGAGGTGATTTTTAGCCTCTCTCGATTTTGTACTTAGAAAAAAATCCAAATTTTTTTTTTTTTTTTTCCGTTTTTTTTCTAATGTCTGATCGAGAGAAGGAAAAAGAGGTGATTTTTAGCCTCTCTCGATTTTGTACTTAGAAAAAATCCAAATTTTTTTTTTTTTTTGTCCGTTTTTTTTCTAAGTGTCTGATCGAGAGAAGGAAAAAGAGGTGATTTTTAGCCTCTCTCGATTTTGTACTTAGAAAAAATCCAAATTTTTTTTTTTTTTTTTTCGTTTTTTTTTCTAAGTGTCTGATCGAGAGAAGGAAAAAGAGGTGATTTTTAGCCTCTCTCGATTTTGTACTTAGAAAAAATCCAAATTTTTTTTTTTTTTTTTTTTTTTCTAAGTGTCCGATCGAGAGAAGGAAAAAGAGGTGATTTTTAGCCTCTCTCGATTTTGTACTTAGAAAAAAATCCAAATTTTTTTTTTTTTTTTTTCCGTTTTTTTTCTAAGTGTCTGATCGAGAGAAGGAAAAAGAGTGATTTTTAGCCTCTCTCGATTTTGTACTTAGAAAAAATCCAAATTTTTTTTTTTTTTTTCTTTTTTTTCTAAGTGTCGATCGAGAGAAGGAAAAAGAGGTGATTTTTAGCCTCTCTCGATTTTGTACTTAGAAAAAATCCAAATTTTTTTTTTTTTTTTTTTTTTTTCTAAGTGTCCGATCGAGAGAAGGAAAAAGAGGTGATTTTTAGCCTCTCTCGATTTTGTACTTAGAAAAAATCCAAATTTTTTTTTTTTTTTTTTCCGTTTTTTTTCTAAGTGTCTGATCGAGAGAAGGAAAAAGAGGTGATTTTTAGCCTCTCTCGATTTTGTACTTAGAAAAAATCCAATTTTTTTTTTTTTTTTTTTTTTTTTTCTAAGTGTCCGATCGAGAGAAGGAAAAAGAGGTGATTTTTAGCCTCTCTCGATTTTGTACTTAGAAAAAATCCAAATTTTTTTTTTTTTTTTTCCGTTTTTTTTCTAAGTGTCTGATCGAGAGAAGGAAAAAGAGGTGATTTTTAGCCTCTCTCGATTTTGTACTTAGAAAAAATCCAAATTTTTTTTTTTTTTTTGTCTGTTTTTTTTCTAAGTGTCTGATCGAGAGAAGGAAAAAGAGGTGATTTTTAGCCTCTCTCGATTTTGTACTTAGAAAAAATCCAAATTTTTTTTTTTTTTTTTTTTTTTTTTTCTAAGTGTCCGATCGAGAGAAGGAAAAAGAGGTGATTTTTAGCCTCTCTCGATTTTGTACTTAGAAAAAATCCAAATTTTTTTTTTTTTTTTTCCGTTTTTTTTCTAAGTGTCTGATCGAGAGAAGGAAAAAGAGGTGATTTTTAGCCTCTCTCGATTTTGTACTTAGAAAAAATCCAAATTTTTTTTTTTTTTTTCCGTTTTTTTTTCTAAGTGTCTGATCGAGAGAAGGAAAAAGAGGTGATTTTTAGCCTCTCTCGATTTTGTACTTAGAAAAAATCCAATTTTTTTTTTTTTTTTTTCTTTTTTTCTAAGTGTCCGATCGAGAGAAGGAAAAAGAGGTGATTTTTAGCCTCTCTCGATTTTGTACTTAGAAAAAATCCAAATTTTTTTTTTTTTTTTTTTTTTTCTAAGTGTCCGATCGAGAGAAGGAAAAAGAGGTGATTTTTAGCCTCTCTCGATTTTGTACTTAGAAAAAATCCAAATTTTTTTTTTTTTTTTTCCGTTTTTTTTCTAAGTGTCTGATCGAGAGAAGGAAAAAGAGGTGATTTTAGCCTCTCTCGATTTTGTACTTAGAAAAAATCCAATTTTTTTTTTTTTTTTTTTTTTTTTCTAAGTGTCCGATCGAGAGAAGGAAAAAGAGGTGATTTTTAGCCTCTCTCGATTTTGTACTTAGAAAAAAATCCAAATTTTTTTTTTTTTTTTTTCCGTTTTTTTTTCTAAGTGTCTGATCGAGAGAAGGAAAAAGAGGTGATTTTTAGCCTCTCTCGATTTTGTACTTAGAAAAAATCCAAATTTTTTTTTTTTTTTTTCCGTTTTTTTTCTAAGTGTCTGATCGAGAGAAGGAAAAATAGGTGATTTTTAGCGTCTCTCGATTTTGTACTTAGAAAAAATCCAAATTTTTTTTTTTTTTTTTTTTTTTTCTAAGTGTCCGATCGAGAGAAGGAAAAGAGGTGATTTTTAGCCTCTCTCGATTTTGTACTTAGAAAAAATCCAAATTTTTTTTTTTTTTTTTCCGTTTTTTTTTCTAAGTGTCTGATCGAGAGAAGGAAAAAGAGGTGATTTTTAGCCTCTCTCGATTTTGTACTTAGAAAAAATCCAAATTTTTTTTTTTTTTTTTTCCGTTTTTTTTTCTAAGTGTCTGATCGAGAGAAGGAAAAAGAGGTGATTTTTAGCCTCTCTCGATTTTGTACTTAGAAAAAATCCAAGTTTTTTTTTTTTTTTTTTTTTTTTTTTCTAAGTGTCCGATCGAGAGAAGGAAAAAGAGGTGATTTTTAGCCTCTCTCGATTTTGTACTTAGAAAAAATCCAAATTTTTTTTTTTTTTTTTTCCGTTTTTTTTCTAAGTGTCTGATCGAGAGAAGGAAAAAGAGGTGATTTTTAGCCTCTCTCGATTTTGTACTTAGAAAAAATCCAAATTTTTTTTTTTTTTGTCCGTTTTTTTTTCTAAGTGTCTGATCGAGAGAAGGAAAAAGAGGTGATTTTTAGCCTCTCTCGATTTTGTACTTAGAAAAAATCCAAATTTTTTTTTTTTTTTTTTCCGTTTTTTTTCTTAGTGTCTGATCGAGAGAAGGAAAAAGAGGTGATTTTTAGCCTCTCTCGATTTTGTACTTAGAAAAAATCCAAATTTTTTTTTTTTTTTTTTTTTTTTTTCTAAGTGTCCGATCGAGAGAAGGAAAAAGAGGTGATTTTTAGCCTCTCTCGATTTTGTACTTAGAAAAAATCCAAATTTTTTTTTTTTTTTTTTCCGTTTTTTTTAAGTGTCTGATCGAGAGAAGGAAAAAGAGGTGATTTTTAGCCTCTCTCGATTTTGTACTTAGAAAAAATCCAAATTTTTTTTTTTTTTTTTTTTTTTTTTCTAAGTGTCCGATCGAGAGAAGGAAAAAGAGGTGATTTTTAGCCTCTCTCGATTTTGTACTTAGAAAAAATCCAAATTTTTTTTTTTTTTTTTTCCGTTTTTTTTCTAAGTGTCCTGATCGAGAGAAGGAAAAAGAGGTGATTTTTAGCCTCTCTCGATTTTGTACTTAGAAAAAATCCAAATTTTTTTTTTTTTTTTGTCTGTTTTTTTTCTAAGTGTCTGATCGAGAGAAGGAAAAAGAGGTGATTTTTAGCCTCTCTCGATTTTGTACTTAGAAAAAATCCAAATTTTTTTTTTTTTTTTTTTTTTTTTCTAAGTGTCCGATCGAGAGAAGGAAAAAGAGGTGATTTTTAGCCTCTCTCGATTTTGTACTTAGAAAAAATCCAAATTTTTTTTTTTTTTTTTTCCGTTTTTTTTCTAAGTGTCTGATCGAGAGAAGGAAAAAGAGGTGATTTTTAGCCTCTCTCGATTTTGTACTTAGAAAAAATCCAAATTTTTTTATTTTTTTTTTCCGTTTTTTTTCTAAGTGTCTGATCGAGAGAAGGAAAAAGAGGTGATTTTTAGCCTCTCTCGATTTTGTACTTAGAAAAAATCCAATTTTTTTTTTTTTTTTTTTTTTTTCTAAGTGTCCGATCGAGAGAAGGAAAAAGAGGTGATTTTTAGCCTCTCTCGATTTTGTACTTAGAAAAAATCCAAATTTTTTTTTTTTTTTTCTTTTTTTTCTAAGTGTCCGATCGAGAGAAGGAAAAAGAGGTGATTTTTAGCCTCTCTCGATTTTGTACTTAGAAAAAATCCAAATTTTATTTTTTTTTTTTTCCGTTTTTTTTCTAAGTGTCTGATCGAGAGAAGGAAAAAGAGGTGATTTTTAGCCTCTCTCGATTTTGTACTTAGAAAAAATCCAATTTTTTTTTTTTTTTTTTTTTTTTCTAAGTGTCCGATCGAGAGAAGGAAAAAGAGGTGATTTTTAGCCTCTCTCGATTTTGTACTTAGAAAAAATCCAAATTTTTTTTTTTTTTTTTTCCGTTTTTTTTCTAAGTGTCTGATCGAGAGAAGGAAAAAGAGGTGATTTTTAGCCTCTCTCGATTTTGTACTTAGAAAAAATCCAAATTTTTTTTTTTTTTTTTTTCCGTTTTTTTTCTAAGTGTCTGATCGAGAGAAGGAAAAATAGGTGATTTTTAGCCGTCTCTCGATTTTGTACTTAGAAAAAATCCAAATTTTTTTTTTTTTTTTTTTTTTTCTAAGTGTCCGATCGAGAGAAGGAAAAAGAGGTGATTTTTAGCCTCTCTCGATTTTGTACTTAGAAAAAATCCAATTTTTTTTTTTTTTTTTCCGTTTTTTTTCTAAGTGTCTGATCGAGAGAAGGAAAAAGAGGTGATTTTTAGCCTCTCTCGATTTTGTACTTAGAAAAAATCCAAATTTTTTTTTTTTTTTTTTTCCGTTTTTTTTCTAAGTGTCTGATCGAGAGAAGGAAAAAGAGGTGATTTTTAGCCTCTCTCGATTTTGTACTTAGAAAAAATCCAAATTTTTTTTTTTTTTTTTTTTTTTTTTCTAAGTGTCCGATCGAGAGAAGGAAAAAGAGGTGATTTTTAGCCTCTCTCGATTTTGTACTTAGAAAAAATCCAAATTTTTTTTTTTTTTTTTTCCGTTTTTTTTCTAAGTGTCTGATCGAGAGAAGGAAAAAGAGGTGATTTTTAGCCTCTCTCGATTTTGTACTTAGAAAAAATCCAAATTTTTTTTTTTTTTGTCCGTTTTTTTTCTAAGTGTCTGATCGAGAGAAGGAAAAAGAGGTGATTTTTAGCCTCTCTCGATTTTGTACTTAGAAAAAATCCAAATTTTTTTTTTTTTTTTTTCCGTTTTTTTCTTAGTGTCTGATCGAGAGAAGGAAAAAGAGGTGATTTTTAGCCTCTCTCGATTTTGTACTTAGAAAAAATCCAAATTTTTTTTTTTTTTTTTTTTTTTTCTAAGTGTCCGATCGAGAGAAGGAAAAAGAGGTGATTTTTAGCCTCTCTCGATTTTGTACTTAGAAAAATCCAAATTTTTTTTTTTTTTTTTCCGTTTTTTTTAAGTGTCTGATCGAGAGAAGGAAAAAGAGGTGATTTTTAGCCTCTCTCGATTTTGTACTTAGAAAAAATCCAAATTTTTTTTTTTTTTTTTTTTTTTTTCTAAGTGTCCGATCGAGAGAAGGAAAAAGAGGTGATTTTTAGCCTCTCTCGATTTTGTACTTAGAAAAAATCCAAATTTTTTTTTTTTTTTTTCCGTTTTTTTTTCTAAGTGTCTGATCGAGAGAAGGAAAAAGAGGTGATTTTTAGCCTCTCTCGATTTTGTACTTAGAAAAAATCCAAATTTTTTTTTTTTTTTGTCTGTTTTTTTTCTAAGTGTCTGATCGAGAGAAGGAAAAAGAGGTGATTTTTAGCCTCTCTCGATTTTGTACTTAGAAAAAATCCAAATTTTTTTTTTTTTTTTTTTTTTTTTCTAAGTGTCCGATCGAGAGAAGAAAAAGAGGTGATTTTTAGCCTCTCTCGATTTTGTACTTAGAAAAAATCCAAATTTTTTTTTTTTTTTTTTCCGTTTTTTTCTAAGTGTCTGATCGAGAGAAGGAAAAAGAGGTGATTTTTAGCCTCTCTCGATTTTGTACTTAAAAAAATCCAAATTTTTTTTTTTTTTTTTTTTTTTCTTCTAAGTGTCCGATCGAGAGAAGGAAAAAGAGGTGATTTTTAGCCTCTCTCGATTTTGTACTTAGAAAAAATCCAAATTTTTTTTTTTTTTTTTCCGTTTTTTTTTTCTAAGTGTCTGATCGAGAGAAGGAAAAAGAGGTGATTTTAGCCTCTCTCGATTTTGTACTTAGAAAAAATCCAAATTTTTTTTTTTTTTTTTTTTTTCTAAGTGTCCGATCGAGAGAAGGAAAAAGAGGTGATTTTTAGCCTCTCTCGATTTTGTACTTAGAAAAAAATCCAATTTTTTTTTTTTTTTTTTCCGTTTTTTTTCTAAGTGTCTGATCGAGAGAAGGAAAAAGAGGTGATTTTTAGCCTCTCTCGATTTTGTACTTAGAAAAAATCCAAATTTTTTTTTTTTTTTTTTCCGTTTTTTTTCTAAGTGTCTGATCGAGAGAAGGAAAAATAGGTGATTTTTAGCGTCTCTCGATTTTGTACTTAGAAAAAATCCAAATTTTTTTTTTTTTTTTTTTTTTTTCTAAGTGTCCGATCGAGAGAAGGAAAAAGAGGTGATTTTTAGCCTCTCTCGATTTTGTACTTAGAAAAAATCCAAATTTTTTTTTTTTTTTTTCCGTTTTTTTTCTAAGTGTCTGATCGAGAGAAGGAAAAAGAGGTGATTTTAGCCTCTCTCGATTTTGTACTTAGAAAAAATCCAAATTTATTTTTTTTTTTTTTCCGTTTTTTTTCTAAGTGTCTGATCGAGAGAAGGAAAAAGAGGTGATTTTTAGCCTCTCTCGATTTTGTACTTAGAAAAAATCCAATTTTTTTTTTTTTTTTTTTTTTTTTCTAAGTGTCCGATCGAGAGAAGGAAAAATAGGTGATTTTTAGCGTCTCTCGATTTTGTACTTAGAAAAAATCCAAATTTTTTTTTTTTTTTTCTTTTTTTTCTAAGTGTCGATCGAGAGAAGGAAAAAGAGGTGATTTTTAGCCTCTCTCGATTTTGTACTTAGAAAAAATCCAAATTTTTTTTTTTTTTTTCCGTTTTTTTTCTAAGTGTCTGATCGAGAGAAGGAAAAAGAGGTGATTTTTAGCCTCTCTCGATTTGTACTTAGAAAAAATCCAAATTTTTTTTTTTTTTTTTTCCCGTTTTTTTTCTAAGTGTCTGATCGAGAGAAGGAAAAAGAGGTGATTTTTAGCCTCTCTCGATCTTGTACTTAGAAAAAATCCAAATTTTTTTATTTTTTTTTCCATTTTTTTTCTAAGTGTCTGATCGAGAGAAGGAAAAAGAGGTGAATTTTAGCCTCTCTCGATTTTGTACTTGGAAAAAATCCAAAATTTTTTTTTTTTTTTTTTTTTTTTCTAAGTGTCCGATTGAGAGAAGGAAAAAGAGGTGATTTTTAGCCTCTCTCGATTTTGTACTTAGAAAAAAATCCAAATTTTTTTTTTTTTTTTTTCCGTTTTTTTTCTAAGTGTCTGATCGAGAGAAGGAAAAAGAGGTGATTTTTAGCCTCTCTCGATTTTGTACTTAGAAAAAATCCAAATTTTTTATTTTTTTTTTCCGTTTTTTTTCTAAGTGTCTGATCGAGAGAAGGAAAAAGAGGTGATTTTTAGCCTCTCTCGATTTTGTACTTAGAAAAAATCCAAATTTTTTTTTTTTTTGTCCGTTTTTTTTTCTAAGTGTCTGATCGAGAGAAGGAAAAAGAGGTGATTTTTAGCCTCTCTCGATTTTGTACTTAGAAAAAATCCAAATTTTTTTTTTTTTTTTTCCGTTTTTTTTCTTAGTGTCTGATCGAGAGAAGGAAAAAGAGGTGATTTTTAGCCTCTCTCGATTTTGTACTTAGAAAAAATCCAAATTTTTTTTTTTTTTTTTTTTTTTCTAAGTGTCCGATCGAGAGAAGGAAAAAGAGGTGATTTTTAGCCTCTCTCGATTTTGTACTTAGAAAAAATCCAAATTTTTTTTTTTTTTTTTTTCCGTTTTTTTAAGTGTCTGATCGAGAGAAGGAAAAAGAGGTGATTTTTAGCCTCTCTCGATTTTGTACTTAGAAAAAATCCAAATTTTTTTTTTTTTTTTTTTTTTTTTTCTAAGTGTCCGATCGAGAGAAGGAAAAAGAGGTGATTTTTAGCCTCTCTCGATTTGTACTTAGAAAAAATCCAAATTTTTTTTTTTTTTTTTTCCGTTTTTTTTCTAAGTGTCTGATCGAGAGAAGGAAAAAGAGGTGATTTTTAGCCTCTCTCGATTTTGTACTTAGAAAAAATCCAAATTTTTTTTTTTTTTTTGTCTGTTTTTTTTCTAAGTGTCTGATCGAGAGAAGGAAAAAGAGGTGATTTTTAGCCTCTCTCGATTTTGTACTTAGAAAAAATCCAAATTTTTTTTTTTTTTTTTTTTTTTTCTAAGTGTCCGATCGAGAGAAGGAAAAAGAGGTGATTTTTAGCCTCTCTCGATTTTGTACTTAGAAAAAAATCCAAATTTTTTTTTTTTTTTTTTCCGTTTTTTTTCTAAGTGTCTGATCGAGAGAAGGAAAAAGAGGTGATTTTTAGCCTCTCTCGATTTTGTACTTAAAAAAAATCCAAATTTTTTTTTTTTTTTTTTTTTTCTTCTAAGTGTCCGATCGAGAGAAGGAAAAAGAGGTGATTTTTAGCCTCTCTCGATTTTGTACTTAGAAAAAATCCAAATTTTTTTTTTTTTTTTTTCCGTTTTTTTTCTAAGTGTCTGATCGAGAGAAGGAAAAAGAGGTGATTTTTAGCCTCTCTCGATTTTGTACTTAGAAAAAATCCAAATTTTTTTTTTTTTTTTTTTTTTCTAAGTGTCCGATCGAGAGAAGGAAAAAGAGGTGATTTTTAGCCTCTCTCGATTTTGTACTTAGAAAAAAATCCAAATTTTTTTTTTTTTTTTTTCCGTTTTTTTTCTAAGTGTCTGATCGAGAGAAGGAAAAAGAGGTGATTTTTAGCCTCTCTCGATTTTGTACTTAGAAAAAATCCAAATTTTTTTTTTTTTTTTTCCGTTTTTTTTCTAAGTGTCTGATCGAGAGAAGGAAAAATAGGTGATTTTTAGCGTCTCTCGATTTTGTACTTAGAAAAAATCCAAATTTTTTTTTTTTTTTTTTTTTTTTCTAAGTGTCCGATCGAGAGAAGGAAAAAGAGGTGATTTTTAGCCTCTCTCGATTTTGTACTTAGAAAAAATCCAAATTTTTTTTTTTTTTTTTCCGTTTTTTTTCTAAGTGTCTGATCGAGAGAAGGAAAAAGAGGTGATTTTTAGCCTCTCTCGATTTTGTACTTAGAAAAAATCCAAATTTATTTTTTTTTTTTTCCCGTTTTTTTTCTAAGTGTCTGATCGAGAGAAGGAAAAAGAGGTGATTTTTAGCCTCTCTCGATTTTGTACTTAGAAAAAATCCAAATTTTTTTTTTTTTTTTTTTTTTTTTTCTAAGTGTCCGATCGAGAGAAGGAAAAATAGGTGATTTTTAGCGTCTCTCGATTTTGTACTTAGAAAAAATCCAAATTTTTTTTTTTTTTTTTTTTTTTCTAAGTGTCCGATCGAGAGAAGGAAAAAGAGGTGATTTTTAGCCTCTCTCGATTTTGTACTTAGAAAAAATCCAAATTTTTTTTTTTTTTTTTCCGTTTTTTTTCTAAGTGTCTGATCGAGAGAAGGAAAAAGAGGTGATTTTTAGCCTCTCTCGATTTTGTACTTAGAAAAAATCCAAATTTTTTTTTTTTTTTTTCCCGTTTTTTTTCTAAGTGTCTGATCGAGAGAAGGAAAAAGAGGTGATTTTTAGCCTCTCTCGATCTTGTACTTAGAAAAAATCCAAATTTTTTTATTTTTTTTTCCATTTTTTTTCTAAGTGTCTGATCGAGAGAAGGAAAAAGAGGTGAATTTTAGCCTCTCTCGATTTTGTACTTGGAAAAAATCCAAAATTTTTTTTTTTTTTTTTTTTTTTTCTAAGTGTCCGATTGAGAGAAGGAAAAAGAGGTGATTTTTAGCCTCTCTCGATTTTGTACTTAGAAAAAAATCCAAATTTTTTTTTTTTTTTTTTCCGTTTTTTTTCTAAGTGTCTGATCGAGAGAAGGAAAAAGAGGTGATTTTTAGCCTCTCTCGATTTTGTACTTAGAAAAAATCCAAATTTTTTTATTTTTTTTTTCCGTTTTTTTTCTAAGTGTCTGATCGAGAGAAGGAAAAAGAGGTGATTTTTAGCCTCTCTCGATTTTGTACTTAGAAAAAATCCAAATTTTTTTTTTTTTTTTTTTTTTTCTAAGTGTCCGATCGAGAGAAGGAAAAAGAGGTGATTTTTAGCCTCTCTCGATTTTGTACTTAGAAAAAATCCAAATTTTTTTTTTTTTTTTTTCCGTTTTTTTTCTAAGTGTCTGATCGAGAGAAGGAAAAAGAGGTGATTTTTAGCCTCTCTCGATTTTGTACTTAGAAAAAATCCAAATTTTTTTTTTTTTTTTTCTCCGTTTTTTTTCTAAGTGTCTGATCGAGAGAAGGAAAAAGAGGTGATTTTTAGCCTCTCTCGATTTTGTACTTAGAAAAAATCCAAATTTTTTTTTTTTTTTTTTTTTTTTTTCTAAGTGTCCGATCGAGAGAAGGAAAAAGAGGTGATTTTTAGCCTCTCTCGATTTTGTACTTAGAAAAAATCCAAATTTTTTTTTTTTTTTTGTCCGTTTTTTTTCTAAGTGTCTGATCGAGAGAAGGAAAAAGAGGTGATTTTTAGCCTCTCTCGATTTTGTACTTAGAAAAAATCCAAATTTTTTTATTTTTTTTTTCCGTTTTTTTTCTAAGTGTCTGATCGAGAGAAGGAAAAAGAGGTGATTTTTAGCCTCTCTCGATTTTGTACTTAGAAAAAATCCGAATTTTTTTTTTTTTTTTTTTTTTTTTCTAAGTGTCCGATCGAGAGAAGGAAAAAGAGGTGATTTTTAGCCTCTCTCGATTTTGTACTTAGAAAAAATCCAATTTTTTTTTTTTTTTTTTTTTTTTTCTAAGTGTCCGATCGAGAGAAGGAAAAAGAGGTGATTTTTAGCCTCTCTCGATTTTGTACTTAGAAAAAATCCAAATTTTTTTTTTTTTTTTTCCGTTTTTTTTCTAAGTGTCTGATCGAGAGAAGGAAAAAGAGGTGATTTTTAGCCTCTCTCGATTTTGTACTTAGAAAAAATCCAAATTTTTTTTTTTTTTTTTTTTTTTTTTCTAAGTGTCCGATCGAGAGAAGGAAAAAGAGGTGATTTTTAGCCTCTCTCGATTTTGTACTTAGAAAAAATCCAAATTTTTTTTTTTTTTTTTCCCGTTTTTTTTCTAAGTGTCTGATCGAGAGAAGGAAAAAGAGGTGATTTTTAGCCTCTCTCGATTTTGTACTTAGAAAAAATCCAAATTTTTTTTTTTTTTTGTCTGTTTTTTTTCTAAGTGTCTGAAAAGAGAAGGAAAAAGAGGTGATTTTTAGCCTCTCTCGATTTTGTACTTAGAAAAAATCCAAATTTTTTTTTTTTTTTTTTTTTTTTCTAAGTGTCCGATCGAGAGAAGGAAAAAGAGGTGATTTTTAGCCTCTCTCGATTTTGTACTTAGAAAAAAATCCAAATTTTTTTTTTTTTTTTTCCGTTTTTTTTCTAAGTGTCTGATCGAGAGAAGGAAAAAGAGGTGATTTTTAGCCTCTCTCGATTTTGTACTTAGAAAAAATCCAAATTTTTTCATTTTTTTTTTCCGTTTTTTTTCTAAGTGTCTGATCGAGAGAAGGAAAAAGAGGTGATTTTTAGCCTCTCTCGATTTTGTACTTAGAAAAAATCCAATTTTTTTTTTTTTTTTTTTTTTTTTCTAAGTGTCCGATCGAGAGAAGGAAAAAGAGGTGATTTTTAGCCTCTCTCGATTTTGTACTTAGAAAAAATCCAAATTTTTTTTTTTTTTTTTTTTTCCTAAGTGTCCGATCGAGAGAAGGAAAAAGAGGTGATTTTTAGCCTCTCTCGATTTTGTACTTAGAAAAAAATCCAAATTTTATTTTTTTTTTTTTCCGTTTTTTTTCTAAGTGTCTGATCGAGAGAAGGAAAAAGAGGTGATTTTTAGCCTCTCTCGATTTTGTACTTAGAAAAAATCCAAATTTTTTTTTTTTTTTTTCCGTTTTTTTTCTAAGTGTCTGATCGAGAGAAGGAAAAATAGGTGATTTTTAGCGTCTCTCGATTTTGTACTTAGAAAAAATCCAAATTTTTTTTTTTTTTTTTTTTTTTTTCTAAGTGTCCGATCGAGAGAAGGAAAAAGAGGTGATTTTTAGCCTCTCTCGATTTTGTACTTAGAAAAAATCCAAATTTTTTTTTTTTTTTTTTCCGTTTTTTTTCTAAGTGTCTGATCGAGAGAAGGAAAAAGAGGTGATTTTTAGCCTCTCTCGATTTTGTACTTAGAAAAAATCCAAATTTTTTTTTTTTTTTTTTCCGTTTTTTTTCTAAGTGTCTGATCGAGAGAAGGAAAAAGAGGTGATTTTTAGCCTCTCTCGATTTTGTACTTAGAAAAAATCCAAATTTTTTTTTTTTTTTTTTTTTTTTTCTAAGTGTCCGATCGAGAGAAGGAAAAAGAGGTGATTTTTAGCCTCTCTCGATTTTGTACTTAGAAAAAATCCAAATTTTTTTTTTTTTTTTTTCCGTTTTTTTTCTAAGTGTCTGATCGAGAGAAGGAAAAAGAGGTGATTTTTAGCCTCTCTCGATTTTGTACTTAGAAAAAATCCAAATTTTTTTTTTTTTTGTCCGTTTTTTTTCTAAGTGTCTGATCGAGAGAAGGAAAAAGAGGTGATTTTTAGCCTCTCTCGATTTTGTACTTAGAAAAAATCCAAATTTTTTTTTTTTTTTTTTCCGTTTTTTTTCTTAGTGTCTGATCGAGAGAAGGAAAAAGAGGTGATTTTTAGCCTCTCTCGATTTTGTACTTAGAAAAAATCCAAATTTTTTTTTTTTTTTTTTTTTTTTCTAAGTGTCCGATCGAGAGAAGGAAAAAGAGGTGATTTTTAGCCTCTCTCGATTTTGTACTTAGAAAAAATCCAAATTTTTTTTTTTTTTTTTCCGTTTTTTTTAAGTGTCTGATCGAGAGAAGGAAAAAGAGGTGATTTTTAGCCTCTCTCGATTTTGTACTTAGAAAAAATCCAAATTTTTTTTTTTTTTTTTTTTTTTTTCTAAGTGTCCGATCGAGAGAAGGAAAAAGAGGTGATTTTTAGCCTCTCTCGATTTTGTACTTAGAAAAAATCCAAATTTTTTTTTTTTTTTTTCCGTTTTTTTTCTAAGTGTCTGATCGAGAGAAGGAAAAAGAGGTGATTTTTAGCCTCTCTCGATTTTGTACTTAGAAAAAATCCAAATTTTTTTTTTTTTTTGTCTGTTTTTTTTCTAAGTGTCTGATCGAGAGAAGGAAAAAGAGGTGATTTTTAGCCTCTCTCGATTTTGTACTTAGAAAAAATCCAATTTTTTTTTTTTTTTTTTTTTTTTCTTCTAAGTGTCCGATCGAGAGAAGGAAAAAGAGGTGATTTTTAGCCTCTCTCGATTTTGTACTTAGAAAAAAATCCAAATTTTTTTTTTTTTTTTTTCCGTTTTTTTTCTAAGTGTCTGATCGAGAGAAGGAAAAAGAGGTGATTTTTAGCCTCTCTCGATTTTGTACTTAGAAAAAATCCAAATTTTTTTTTTTTTTTTTTTTTTCTTCTAAGTGTCCGATCGAGAGAAGGAAAAAGAGGTGATTTTTAGCCTCTCTCGATTTTGTACTTAGAAAAAATCCAAATTTTTTTTTTTTTTTTTTCCGTTTTTTTTCTAAGTGTCTGATCGAGAGAAGGAAAAAGAGGTGATTTTTAGCCTCTCTCGATTTTGTACTTAGAAAAAATCCAAATTTTTTTTTTTTTTTTTTTTTTTCTAAGTGTCCGATCGAGAGAAGGAAAAAGAGGTGATTTTTAGCCTCTCTCGATTTTGTACTTAGAAAAAAATCCAAATTTTTTTTTTTTTTTTTTCCGTTTTTTTTCTAAGTGTCTGATCGAGAGAAGGAAAAAGAGGTGATTTTTAGCCTCTCTCGATTTTGTACTTAGAAAAAATCCAAATTTTTTTTTTTTTTTTTCCGTTTTTTTTCTAAGTGTCTGATCGAGAGAAGGAAAAATAGGTGATTTTTAGCGTCTCTCGATTTTGTACTTAGAAAAAATCCAAATTTTTTTTTTTTTTTTTTTTTTTTCTAAGTGTCCGATCGAGAGAAGGAAAAAGAGGTGATTTTTAGCCTCTCTCGATTTTGTACTTAGAAAAAATCCAAATTTTTTTTTTTTTTTTTTTTTTTTCTAAGTGTCCGATCGAGAGAAGGAAAAAGAGGTGATTTTTAGCCTCTCTCGATTTTGTACTTAGAAAAAATCCAAATTTTTTTTTTTTTTTTTCCGTTTTTTTTCTAAGTGTCTGATCGAGAGAAGGAAAAAGAGGTGATTTTTAGCCTCTCTCGATTTTGTACTTAGAAAAAATCCAAATTTTTTTTTTTTTTTTTTCCGTTTTTTTTCTAAGTGTCTGATCGAGAGAAGGAAAAAGAGGTGATTTTTAGCCTCTCTCGATTTTGTACTTAGAAAAAATCCAAATTTTTTTTTTTTTTTTTTTTTTTTTTCTAAGTGTCCGATCGAGAGAAGGAAAAAGAGGTGATTTTTAGCCTCTCTCGATTTTGTACTTAGAAAAAATCCAAATTTTTTTTTTTTTTTTTTCCGTTTTTTTTCTAAGTGTCTGATCGAGAGAAGGAAAAAGAGGTGATTTTTAGCCTCTCTCGATTTTGTACTTAGAAAAAATCCAAATTTTTTTTTTTTTTGTCCGTTTTTTTTCTAAGTGTCTGATCGAGAGAAGGAAAAAGAGGTGATTTTTAGCCTCTCTCGATTTTGTACTTAGAAAAAATCCAAATTTTTTTTTTTTTTTTTTCCGTTTTTTTTCTTAGTGTCTGATCGAGAGAAGGAAAAAGAGGTGATTTTTAGCCTCTCTCGATTTTGTACTTAGAAAAAATCCAAATTTTTTTTTTTTTTTTTTTTTTTTCTAAGTGTCCGATCGAGAGAAGGAAAAAGAGGTGATTTTTAGCCTCTCTCGATTTTGTACTTAGAAAAAATCCAAATTTTTTTTTTTTTTTTTTCCGTTTTTTTTAAGTGTCTGATCGAGAGAAGGAAAAAGAGGTGATTTTTAGCCTCTCTCGATTTTGTACTTAGAAAAAATCCAAATTTTATTTTTTTTTTTTTTTTTTTTCTAAGTGTCCGATCGAGAGAAGGAAAAAGAGGTGATTTTTAGCCTCTCTCGATTTTGTACTTAGAAAAAATCCAAATTTTTTTTTTTTTTTTCCGTTTTTTTTCTAAGTGTCTGATCGAGAGAAGGAAAAAGAGGTGATTTTTAGCCTCTCTCGATTTTGTACTTAGAAAAAATCCAAATTTTTTTTTTTTTTTTGTCTGTTTTTTTTCTAAGTGTCTGATCGAGAGAAGGAAAAAGAGGTGATTTTTAGCCTCTCTCGATTTTGTACTTAGAAAAAATCCAAATTTTTTTTTTTTTTTTTTCCGTTTTTTTTCTAAGTGTCTGATCGAGAGAAGGAAAAAGAGGTGATTTTTAGCCTCTCTCGATTTTGTACTTAGAAAAAATCCAAATTTTTTTTTTTTTTGTCCGTTTTTTTTCTAAGTGTCTGATCGAGAGAAGGAAAAAGAGGTGATTTTTAGCCTCTCTCGATTTTGTACTTAGAAAAAATCCAAATTTTTTTTTTTTTTTTTTCCGTTTTTTTTCTTAGTGTCTGATCGAGAGAAGGAAAAAGAGGTGATTTTTAGCCTCTCTCGATTTTGTACTTAGAAAAAATCCAAATTTTTTTTTTTTTTTTTTTTTTTCTAAGTGTCCGATCGAGAGAAGGAAAAAGAGGTGATTTTTAGCCTCTCTCGATTTTGTACTTAGAAAAAATCCAAATTTTTTTTTTTTTTTTTTCCGTTTTTTTTAAGTGTCTGATCGAGAGAAGGAAAAAGAGGTGATTTTTAGCCTCTCTCGATTTTGTACTTAGAAAAAATCCAAATTTTTTTTTTTTTTTTTTTTTTTTTTCTAAGTGTCCGATCGAGAGAAGGAAAAAGAGGTGATTTTTAGCCTCTCTCGATTTTGTACTTAGAAAAAATCCAAATTTTTTTTTTTTTTTTTTCCGTTTTTTTTCTAAGTGTCTGATCGAGAGAAGGAAAAAGAGGTGATTTTTAGCCTCTCTCGATTTTGTACTTAGAAAAAATCCAAATTTTTTTTTTTTTTTGTCTGTTTTTTTTCTAAGTGTCTGATCGAGAGAAGGAAAAAGAGGTGATTTTTAGCCTCTCTCGATTTTGTACTTAGAAAAAATCCAAATTTTTTTTTTTTTTTTTTTTTTTTTCTAAGTGTCCGATCGAGAGAAGGAAAAAGAGGTGATTTTTAGCCTCTCTCGATTTTGTACTTAGAAAAAATCCAAATTTTTTTTTTTTTTGTCCGTTTTTTTTCTAAGTGTCTGATCGAGAGAAGGAAAAAGAGGTGATTTTTAGCCTCTCTCGATTTTGTACTTAGAAAAAATCCAAATTTTTTTTTTTTTTTTTTCCGTTTTTTTTCTTAGTGTCTGATCGAGAGAAGGAAAAAGAGGTGATTTTTAGCCTCTCTCGATTTTGTACTTAGAAAAAATCCAAATTTTTTTTTTTTTTTTTTTTTTTTCTAAGTGTCCGATCGAGAGAAGGAAAAAGAGGTGATTTTTAGCCTCTCTCGATTTTGTACTTAGAAAAAATCCAAATTTTTTTTTTTTTTTTTTCCGTTTTTTTTAAGTGTCTGATCGAGAGAAGGAAAAAGAGGTGATTTTTAGCCTCTCTCGATTTTGTACTTAGAAAAAATCCAAATTTTTTTTTTTTTTTTTTTTTTTTTCTAAGTGTCCGATCGAGAGAAGGAAAAAGAGGTGATTTTTAGCCTCTCTCGATTTTGTACTTAGAAAAAATCCAAATTTTTTTTTTTTTTTTTCCGTTTTTTTTCTAAGTGTCTGATCGAGAGAAGGAAAAAGAGGTGATTTTTAGCCTCTCTCGATTTTGTACTTAGAAAAAATCCAAATTTTTTTTTTTTTTTTGTCTGTTTTTTTTCTAAGTGTCTGATCGAGAGAAGGAAAAAGAGGTGATTTTTAGCCTCTCTCGATTTTGTACTTAAAAAAATCCAAATTTTTTTTTTTTTTTTTTTTTTTCTTCTAAGTGTCCGATCGAGAGAAGGAAAAAGAGGTGATTTTTAGCCTCTCTCGATTTTGTACTTAGAAAAAATCCAAATTTTTTTTTTTTTTTTTTCCGTTTTTTTTCTAAGTGTCTGATCGAGAGAAGGAAAAAGAGGTGATTTTTAGCCTCTCTCGATTTTGTACTTAGAAAAAATCCAAATTTTTTTTTTTTTTTTTTTTTTCTAAGTGTCCGATCGAGAGAAGGAAAAAGAGGTGATTTTTAGCCTCTCTCGATTTTGTACTTAGAAAAAAATCCAAATTTTTTTTTTTTTTTTTTCCGTTTTTTTTCTAAGTGTCTGATCGAGAGAAGGAAAAAGAGGTGATTTTTAGCCTCTCTCGATTTTGTACTTAGAAAAAATCCAAATTTTTTTTTTTTTTTTTCCGTTTTTTTTCTAAGTGTCTGATCGAGAGAAGGAAAAATAGGTGATTTTTAGCGTCTCTCGATTTTGTACTTAGAAAAAATCCAAATTTTTTTTTTTTTTTTTTTTTTTTCTAAGTGTCCGATCGAGAGAAGGAAAAAGAGGTGATTTTTAGCCTCTCTCGATTTTGTACTTAGAAAAAATCCAAATTTTTTTTTTTTTTTTTCCGTTTTTTTTCTAAGTGTCTGATCGAGAGAAGGAAAAAGAGGTGATTTTTAGCCTCTCTCGATTTTGTACTTAGAAAAAATCCAAATTTTTTTTTTTTTTTTTTCCGTTTTTTTTCTAAGTGTCTGATCGAGAGAAGGAAAAAGAGGTGATTTTTAGCCTCTCTCGATTTTGTACTTAGAAAAAATCCAAATTTTTTTTTTTTTTTTTTTTTTTTTTCTAAGTGTCCGATCGAGAGAAGGAAAAATAGGTGATTTTTAGCGTCTCTCGATTTTGTACTTAGAAAAAATCCAAATTTTTTTTTTTTTTTTTTTTTTTTCTAAGTGTCCGATCGAGAGAAGGAAAAAGAGGTGATTTTTAGCCTCTCTCGATTTTGTACTTAGAAAAAATCCAAATTTTTTTTTTTTTTTTCCGTTTTTTTTCTAAGTGTCTGATCGAGAGAAGGAAAAAGAGGTGATTTTTAGCCTCTCTCGATTTTGTACTTAGAAAAAATCCAAATTTTTTTTTTTTTTTTTCCCGTTTTTTTTCTAAGTGTCTGATCGAGAGAAGGAAAAAGAGGTGATTTTTAGCCTCTCTCGATCTTGTACTTAGAAAAAATCCAAATTTTTTTATTTTTTTTTCCATTTTTTTTCTAAGTGTCTGATCGAGAGAAGGAAAAAGAGGTGAATTTTAGCCTCTCTCGATTTTGTACTTGGAAAAAATCCAAAATTTTTTTTTTTTTTTTTTTTTTTTCTAAGTGTCCGATTGAGAGAAGGAAAAAGAGGTGATTTTTAGCCTCTCTCGATTTTGTACTTAGAAAAAAATCCAAATTTTTTTATTTTTTTTTTCCGTTTTTTTTCTAAGTGTCTGATCGAGAGAAGGAAAAAGAGGTGATTTTTAGCCTCTCTCGATTTTGTACTTAGAAAAAATCCAAATTTTTTTATTTTTTTTTTCCGTTTTTTTTCTAAGTGTCTGATCGAGAGAAGGAAAAAGAGGTGATTTTTAGCCTCTCTCGATTTTGTACTTAGAAAAAATCCAAATTTTTTTTTTTTTTGTCCGTTTTTTTTCTAAGTGTCTGATCGAGAGAAGGAAAAAGAGGTGATTTTTAGCCTCTCTCGATTTTGTACTTAGAAAAAATCCAAATTTTTTTTTTTTTTTTTTCCGTTTTTTTTCTTAGTGTCTGATCGAGAGAAGGAAAAAGAGGTGATTTTTAGCCTCTCTCGATTTTGTACTTAGAAAAAATCCAAATTTTTTTTTTTTTTTTTTTTTTTTCTAAGTGTCCGATCGAGAGAAGGAAAAAGAGGTGATTTTTAGCCTCTCTCGATTTTGTACTTAGAAAAAATCCAAATTTTTTTTTTTTTTTTTTCCGTTTTTTTTAAGTGTCTGATCGAGAGAAGGAAAAAGAGGTGATTTTTAGCCTCTCTCGATTTTGTACTTAGAAAAAATCCAAATTTTTTTTTTTTTTTTTTTTTTTTTTCTAAGTGTCCGATCGAGAGAAGGAAAAAGAGGTGATTTTTAGCCTCTCTCGATTTTGTACTTAGAAAAAATCCAAATTTTTTTTTTTTTTTTTTCCGTTTTTTTTCTAAGTGTCTGATCGAGAGAAGGAAAAAGAGGTGATTTTTAGCCTCTCTCGATTTTGTACTTAGAAAAAATCCAAATTTTTTTTTTTTTTTTGTCTGTTTTTTTTCTAAGTGTCTGATCGAGAGAAGGAAAAAGAGGTGATTTTTAGCCTCTCTCGATTTTGTACTTAGAAAAAATCCAAATTTTTTTTTTTTTTTTTTTTTTTTCTAAGTGTCCGATCGAGAGAAGGAAAAAGAGGTGATTTTTAGCCTCTCTCGATTTTGTACTTAGAAAAAAATCCAAATTTTTTTTTTTTTTTTTTCCGTTTTTTTTCTAAGTGTCTGATCGAGAGAAGGAAAAAGAGGTGATTTTTAGCCTCTCTCGATTTTGTACTTAAAAAAAATCCAAATTTTTTTTTTTTTTTTTTTTTTTCTTCTAAGTGTCCGATCGAGAGAAGGAAAAAGAGGTGATTTTTAGCCTCTCTCGATTTTGTACTTAGAAAAAATCCAAATTTTTTTTTTTTTTTTTTCCGTTTTTTTTCTAAGTGTCTGATCGAGAGAAGGAAAAAGAGGTGATTTTTAGCCTCTCTCGATTTTGTACTTAGAAAAAATCCAAATTTTTTTTTTTTTTTTTTTTTTCTAAGTGTCCGATCGAGAGAAGGAAAAAGAGGTGATTTTTAGCCTCTCTCGATTTTGTACTTAGAAAAAAATCCAAATTTTTTTTTTTTTTTTTTCCGTTTTTTTTCTAAGTGTCTGATCGAGAGAAGGAAAAAGAGGTGATTTTTAGCCTCTCTCGATTTTGTACTTAGAAAAAATCCAAATTTTTTTTTTTTTTTTTCCGTTTTTTTTCTAAGTGTCTGATCGAGAGAAGGAAAAATAGGTGATTTTTAGCGTCTCTCGATTTTGTACTTAGAAAAAATCCAAATTTTTTTTTTTTTTTTTTTTTTTTCTAAGTGTCCGATCGAGAGAAGGAAAAAGAGGTGATTTTTAGCCTCTCTCGATTTTGTACTTAGAAAAAATCCAAATTTTTTTTTTTTTTTTTCCGTTTTTTTTCTAAGTGTCTGATCGAGAGAAGGAAAAAGAGGTGATTTTTAGCCTCTCTCGATTTTGTACTTAGAAAAAATCCAAATTTTTTTTTTTTTTTTTTCCGTTTTTTTTCTAAGTGTCTGATCGAGAGAAGGAAAAAGAGGTGATTTTTAGCCTCTCTCGATTTTGTACTTAGAAAAAATCCAAATTTTTTTTTTTTTTTTTTTTTTTTTCTAAGTGTCCGATCGAGAGAAGGAAAAATAGGTGATTTTTAGCGTCTCTCGATTTTGTACTTAGAAAAAATCCAAATTTTTTTTTTTTTTTTTTTTTTTCTAAGTGTCCGATCGAGAGAAGGAAAAAGAGGTGATTTTTAGCCTCTCTCGATTTTGTACTTAGAAAAAATCCAAATTTTTTTTTTTTTTTTCCGTTTTTTTTCTAAGTGTCTGATCGAGAGAAGGAAAAAGAGGTGATTTTTAGCCTCTCTCGATTTTGTACTTAGAAAAAATCCAAATTTTTTTTTTTTTTTTTCCCGTTTTTTTTCTAAGTGTCTGATCGAGAGAAGGAAAAAGAGGTGATTTTTAGCCTCTCTCGATCTTGTACTTAGAAAAAATCCAAATTTTTTTATTTTTTTTTCCATTTTTTTTCTAAGTGTCTGATCGAGAGAAGGAAAAAGAGGTGAATTTTAGCCTCTCTCGATTTTGTACTTGGAAAAAATCCAAAATTTTTTTTTTTTTTTTTTTTTTTTCTAAGTGTCCGATTGAGAGAAGGAAAAAGAGGTGATTTTTAGCCTCTCTCGATTTTGTACTTAGAAAAAAATCCAAATTTTTTTTTTTTTTTTTTCCGTTTTTTTTCTAAGTGTCTGATCGAGAGAAGGAAAAAGAGGTGATTTTTAGCCTCTCTCGATTTTGTACTTAGAAAAAATCCAAATTTTTTTATTTTTTTTTTCCGTTTTTTTTCTAAGTGTCTGATCGAGAGAAGGAAAAAGAGGTGATTTTTAGCCTCTCTCGATTTTGTACTTAGAAAAAATCCAAATTTTTTTTTTTTTTTTTTTTTTTTCTAAGTGTCCGATCGAGAGAAGGAAAAAGAGGTGATTTTTAGCCTCTCTCGATTTTGTACTTAGAAAAAATCCAAATTTTTTTTTTTTTTTTTTCCGTTTTTTTTCTAAGTGTCTGATCGAGAGAAGGAAAAAGAGGTGATTTTTAGCCTCTCTCGATTTTGTACTTAGAAAAAATCCAAATTTTTTTTTTTTTTTTTCTCCGTTTTTTTTCTAAGTGTCTGATCGAGAGAAGGAAAAAGAGGTGATTTTTAGCCTCTCTCGATTTTGTACTTAGAAAAAATCCAAATTTTTTTTTTTTTTTTTTTTTTTTTTCTAAGTGTCCGATCGAGAGAAGGAAAAAGAGGTGATTTTTAGCCTCTCTCGATTTTGTACTTAGAAAAAATCCAAATTTTTTTTTTTTTTTTTTCCGTTTTTTTTCTAAGTGTCTGATCGAGAGAAGGAAAAAGAGGTGATTTTTAGCCTCTCTCGATTTTGTACTTAGAAAAAATCCAAATTTTTTTTTTTTTTGTCCGTTTTTTTTCTAAGTGTCTGATCGAGAGAAGGAAAAAGAGGTGATTTTTAGCCTCTCTCGATTTTGTACTTAGAAAAAATCCAAATTTTTTTTTTTTTTTTTCCGTTTTTTTTCTTAGTGTCTGATCGAGAGAAGGAAAAAGAGGTGATTTTTAGCCTCTCTCGATTTTGTACTTAGAAAAAATCCAAATTATTTTTTTATTTTTTTTTTTTTCTAAGTGTCCGATCGAGAGAAGGAAAAAGAGGTGATTAGCCTCTCTCGATTTTGTACTTAGAAAAAAATCCAAATTTTATTTTTTTTTTTTTCCGTTTTTTTTCTAAGTGTCTGATCGAGAGAAGGAAAAAGAGGTGATTTTTAGCCTCTCTCGATTTTGTACTTAGAAAAAATCCAAATTTTTTTATTTTTTTTTTCCGTTTTTTTTCTAAGTGTCTGATCGAGAGAAGGAAAAAGAGGTGATTTTTAGCCTCTCTCGATTTTGTACTTAGAAAAAATCCGAATTTTTTTTTTTTTTTTTTTTTTTTTTCTAAGTGTCCGATCGAGAGAAGGAAAAAGAGGTGATTTTTAGCCTCTCTCGATTTTGTACTTAGAAAAAATCCAATTTTTTTTTTTTTTTTTTTTTTTTTTCTAAGTGTCCGATCGAGAGAAGGAAAAAGAGGTGATTTTTAGCCTCTCTCGATTTTGTACTTAGAAAAAATCCAAATTTTTTTTTTTTTTTTTCCGTTTTTTTTCTAAGTGTCTGATCGAGAGAAGGAAAAAGAGGTGATTTTTAGCCTCTCTCGATTTTGTACTTAGAAAAAATCCAAATTTTTTTTTTTTTTTTTTTTTTTTTTTCTAAGTGTCCGATCGAGAGAAGGAAAAAGAGGTGATTTTTAGCCTCTCTCGATTTTGTACTTAGAAAAAATCCAAATTTTTTTTTTTTTTTTTCCCGTTTTTTTTCTAAGTGTCTGATCGAGAGAAGGAAAAAGAGGTGATTTTTAGCCTCTCTCGATTTTGTACTTAGAAAAAATCCAAATTTTTTTTTTTTTTTTGTCTGTTTTTTTTCTAAGTGTCTGATCGAGAGAAGGAAAAAGAGGTGATTTTTAGCCTCTCTCGATTTTGTACTTAGAAAAAATCCAAATTTTTTTTTTTTTTTTTTTTTTTTTCTAAGTGTCCGATCGAGAGAAGGAAAAAGAGGTGATTTTTAGCCTCTCTCGATTTTGTACTTAGAAAAAAATCCAAATTTTTTTTTTTTTTTTTCCGTTTTTTTTCTAAGTGTCTGATCGAGAGAAGGAAAAAGAGGTGATTTTTAGCCTCTCTCGATTTTGTACTTAGAAAAAATCCAAATTTTTTCATTTTTTTTTTTCCGTTTTTTTTTCTAAGTGTCTGATCGAGAGAAGGAAAAAGAGGTGATTTTTAGCCTCTCTCGATTTTGTACTTAGAAAAAATCCAATTTTTTTTTTTTTTTTTTTTTTTTTCTAAGTGTCCGATCGAGAGAAGGAAAAAGAGGTGATTTTTAGCCTCTCTCGATTTTGTACTTAGAAAAAATCCAAATTTTTTTTTTTTTTTTTTTTTTCCTAAGTGTCCGATCGAGAGAAGGAAAAAGAGGTGATTTTTAGCCTCTCTCGATTTTGTACTTAGAAAAAAATCCAAATTTTATTTTTTTTTTTTTCCGTTTTTTTTCTAAGTGTCTGATCGAGAGAAGGAAAAAGAGGTGATTTTTAGCCTCTCTCGATTTTGTACTTAGAAAAAATCCAAATTTTTTTTTTTTTTTTTCCGTTTTTTTTCTAAGTGTCTGATCGAGAGAAGGAAAAATAGGTGATTTTTAGCGTCTCTCGATTTTGTACTTAGAAAAAATCCAAATTTTTTTTTTTTTTTTTTTTTTTTTTCTAAGTGTCCGATCGAGAGAAGGAAAAAGAGGTGATTTTTAGCCTCTCTCGATTTTGTACTTAGAAAAAATCCAAATTTTTTTTTTTTTTTTTTCCGTTTTTTTTCTAAGTGTCTGATCGAGAGAAGGAAAAAGAGGTGATTTTTAGCCTCTCTCGATTTTGTACTTAGAAAAAATCCAAATTTTTTTTTTTTTTTTTTCCGTTTTTTTTCTAAGTGTCTGATCGAGAGAAGGAAAAAGAGGTGATTTTTAGCCTCTCTCGATTTTGTACTTAGAAAAAATCCAAATTTTTTTTTTTTTTTTTTTTTTTTTTCTAAGTGTCCGATCGAGAGAAGGAAAAAGAGGTGATTTTTAGCCTCTCTCGATTTTGTACTTAGAAAAAATCCAAATTTTTTTTTTTTTTTTTTCCGTTTTTTTTCTAAGTGTCTGATCGAGAGAAGGAAAAAGAGGTGATTTTTAGCCTCTCTCGATTTTGTACTTAGAAAAAATCCAAATTTTTTTTTTTTTTTGTCCGTTTTTTTTCTAAGTGTCTGATCGAGAGAAGGAAAAAGAGGTGATTTTTAGCCTCTCTCGATTTTGTACTTAGAAAAAATCCAAATTTTTTTTTTTTTTTTTTCCGTTTTTTTTCTTAGTGTCTGATCGAGAGAAGGAAAAAGAGGTGATTTTTAGCCTCTCTCGATTTTGTACTTAGAAAAAATCCAAATTTTTTTTTTTTTTTTTTTTTTTTTCTAAGTGTCCGATCGAGAGAAGGAAAAAGAGGTGATTTTTAGCCTCTCTCGATTTTGTACTTAGAAAAAATCCAAATTTTTTTTTTTTTTTTTTCCGTTTTTTTTTAAGTGTCTGATCGAGAGAAGGAAAAAGAGGTGATTTTTAGCCTCTCTCGATTTTGTACTTAGAAAAAATCCAAATTTTTTTTTTTTTTTTTTTTTTTTTTCTAAGTGTCCGATCGAGAGAAGGAAAAAGAGGTGATTTTTAGCCTCTCTCGATTTTGTACTTAGAAAAAATCCAAATTTTTTTTTTTTTTTTTTCCGTTTTTTTTCTAAGTGTCTGATCGAGAGAAGGAAAAAGAGGTGATTTTTAGCCTCTCTCGATTTTGTACTTAGAAAAAATCCAAATTTTTTTTTTTTTTTTGTCTGTTTTTTTTCTAAGTGTCTGATCGAGAGAAGGAAAAAGAGGTGATTTTTAGCCTCTCTCGATTTTGTACTTAGAAAAAATCCAATTTTTTTTTTTTTTTTTTTTTTTTCTTCTAAGTGTCCGATCGAGAGAAGGAAAAAGAGGTGATTTTTAGCCTCTCTCGATTTTGTACTTAGAAAAAAATCCAAATTTTTTTTTTTTTTTTTTCCGTTTTTTTTCTAAGTGTCTGATCGAGAGAAGGAAAAAGAGGTGATTTTTAGCCTCTCTCGATTTTGTACTTAGAAAAAATCCAAATTTTTTTTTTTTTTTTTTTTTTTTCTTCTAAGTGTCCGATCGAGAGAAGGAAAAAGAGGTGATTTTTAGCCTCTCTCGATTTTGTACTTAGAAAAAATCCAAATTTTTTTTTTTTTTTTTTCCGTTTTTTTTCTAAGTGTCTGATCGAGAGAAGGAAAAAGAGGTGATTTTTAGCCTCTCTCGATTTTGTACTTAGAAAAAATCCAAATTTTTTTTTTTTTTTTTTTTTTTCTAAGTGTCCGATCGAGAGAAGGAAAAAGAGGTGATTTTTAGCCTCTCTCGATTTTGTACTTAGAAAAAAATCCAAATTTTTTTTTTTTTTTTTCCGTTTTTTTTTCTAAGTGTCTGATCGAGAGAAGGAAAAAGAGGTGATTTTTAGCCTCTCTCGATTTTGTACTTAGAAAAAATCCAAATTT
>NW_026908263.1:0-33392 GCF_033978785.1 Entelurus aequoreus
GCCACTCTCGATTTTGTACTTAGAAAAAATCCAATTTTTTTTTTTTTTTTTTCCGTTTTTTTTTCTAAGTGTCTGATCGAGAGAAGGAAAAAGAGGTGATTTTTAGCGTCTCTCGATTTTGTACTTAGAAAAAATCCAATTTTTTTTTTTTTTTTTTCAGTTTTTTTTCTAAGTGTCTGATCGAGAGAAGGAAAAAGAGGTGATTTTTAGCCTCTTTTGATTTTGTACTTAGAAAAAATCCAATTTTTTTTTTTTTTTTTTCTTTTTTTTTTCTAAGTGTCTGATCGAGAGAAGGAAAAAGAGGTGATTTTTAGCCACTCTCGATTTTGTACTTAGAAAAAATCCAATTTTTTTTTTTTTTTTTTCCGTTTTTTTTCTTAGTGTCTGATCGAGAGAAGGAAAAAGAGGTGATTTTTAGCCTCTCTCGATTTTGTACCTAGGAAAAATCCAATTTTTTTTTTTTTTTTTTCCGTTTTGTTCTAAGTGTGTGATCGAGAGAAGGAAAAAGAGGTGATTTTTAGCCTCTCTTGATTTTGTACTTAGAAAAAATCCAATTTTTTTTTTTTTTTCATTTTTTTTTCTAAGTGTCTGATCGAGAGAAGGAAAAAGAGGTGATTTTTAGCCACTCTCGATTTTGTACTTAGAAAAAATCCAAATTTTTTTTTTTTTTTTTTCCGTTTTTTTTCTTAGTGTCTGATCGAGAGAAGGAAAAAGAGGTGATTTTTAGCCACTCTCGATTTTGTACTTAGAAAAAATCCATTTTTTTTTTCTTTTTTTCCGTTTTTTTTCTAAGTGTCTGATCGAGAGAAGGAAAAAGAGGTGATTTTTAGCCTCTCTTGATTTTGTACTTAGAAAAAATCCAATTTTTTTTTTTTTTTTTCCATTTTTTTTCTAAGTGTCTGATCGAGAGAAGGAAAAAGAGGTGATTTTTAGCCTCTCTCGATTTTGTACTTAGAAAAAATCCAAATTTTTATTTTTTTTTTTTCCGTTTTTTTTCTAAGTGTCTGATCGAGAGAAGGAAAAAGAGGTGATTTTTAGCCTCTCTTGATTTTGTACTTAGAAAAAATCCAATTTTTTTTTTTTTTTTCATTTTTTTTTCTAAGTGTCTGATCGAGAGAAGGAAAAAGAGGTGATTTTTAGCCACTCTCGATTTTGTACTTAGAAAAAATCAAAAATTTTTTTTTTTTTTTTTCCCTTTTTTTTCTAAGTGTCTGATCGAGAGAAGGAAAAAGAGGTGATTTTTAGCCTCTCTCGATTTTGTACTTAGAAAAAATCCAAATTTTTTTTTTTTTTTTTCTCCGTTTTTTTTCTAAGTGTCTGATCGAGAGAAGGAAAAAGAGGTGATTTTTAGCCACTCTCGATTTTGTACTTAGAAAAAATCCAAATTTTTTTTTTTTTTTTTCCGTTTTTTTCTAAGTGTCTGATCGAGAGAAGGAAAAAGAGGTGATTTTTAGCCACTCTCGATTTTGTACTTAGAAAAAATCCAAATTTTTTTTTTTTTTTTTCCGTTTTTTTTCTAAGTGTCTGATCGAGAGAAGGAAAAAGAGGTGATTTTTAGCCTCTCTCGATTTTGTACTTAGAAAAAATCCAAATTTTTTATTTTTTTTTTTCAGTTTTTTTTCTAAGTGTCTGATCGAGAGAAGGAAAAAGAGGTGATTTTTAGCCTCTCTTGATTTTGTACTTAGAAAAAATCCAATTTTTTTTAAATTTTTTTTCATTTTTTTTTCTAAGTGTCTGATCGAGAGAAGGAAAAAGAGGTGATTTTTAGCCACTCTCGATTTAGTACTTAGAAAAAATCCAATTTTTTTTTTTTTTTTTTTCCGTTTTTTTTCTAAGTGTCTGATCGAGAGAAGGAAAAAGAGGTGATTTTTAGCCACTCTCGATTTTGTACTTAGAAAAAATCCAATTTTTTTTTTTTTTTTTCCGTTTTTTTTCTAAGTGTCTGATCGAGAGAAGGAAAAAGAGGTGATTTTTAGCCTCTCTCGATTTTGTACTTAGAAAAAATCCAATTTTTTTTTTTTTTTTTTCAGTTTTTTTTCTAAGTGTCTGATCGAGAGAAGGAAAAAGAGGTGATTTTTAGCCTCTTTTGATTTTGTACTTAGAAAAAATCCAATTTTTTTTTTTTTTTTTCATTTTTTTTTCTAAGTGTCTGATCGAGAGAAGGAAAAAGAGGTGATTTTTAGCCACTCTCGATTTTGTACTTAGAAAAAATCCAATTTTTTTTTTTTTTTTTTCCGTTTTTTTTCTTAGTGTCTGATCGAGAGAAGGAAAAAGAGGTGATTTTTAGCCTCTCTCGATTTTGTACCTAGAAAAAATCCAATTTTTTTTTTTTATTTTTTTCCGTTTTTTTTCTAAGTGTGTGATCGAGAGAAGGAAAAAGAGGTGATTTTTAGCCTCTCTTGATTTTGTACTTAGAAAAAATCCAATTTTTTTTTTTTTTTTCTTTTTTTTTTCTAAGTGTCTGATCGAGAGAAGGAAAAAGAGGTGATTTTTAGCCACTCTCGATTTTGTACTTAGAAAAAATCCAAATTTTTTTTTTTTTTTTTCCGTTTTTTTTCTAAGTGTCTGATCGAGAGAAGGAAAAAGAGGTGATTTTTAGCCTCTCTTGATTTTGTACTTAGAAAAAATCCAATTTTTTTTTTTTTTTTTTCCGTTTTTTTTCTAAGTGTCTGATCGAGAGAAGGAAAAAGAGGTGATTTTTAGCCTCTCTTGATTTTGTACTTAGAAAAAATCCAATTTTTTTTAAATTTTTTTTCATTTTTTTTTCTAAGTGTCTGATCGAGAGAAGGAAAAAGAGGTGATTTTTAGCCACTCTCGATTTAGTACTTAGAAAAAATCCAAATTTTTTTTTTTTTTTTTTCCGTTTTTTTTCTAAGTGTCTGATCGAGAGAAGGAAAAAGAGGTGATTTTTAGCCACTCTCGATTTTGTACTTAGAAAAAATCCAAATTTTTTTTTTTTTTTTTCCGTTTTTTTTCTAAGTGTCTGATCGAGAGAAGGAAAAAGAGGTGATTTTTAGCCTCTCTCGATTTTGTACTTAGAAAAAATCCAATTTTTTTTTTTTTTTTTCAGTTTTTTTTCTAAGTGTCTGATCGAGAGAAGGAAAAAGAGGTGATTTTTAGCCTCTTTTGATTTTGTACTTAGAAAAAATCCAATTTTTTTTTTTTTTTTTCTTTTTTTTTTCTAAGTGTCTGATCGAGAGAAGGAAAAAGAGGTGATTTTTAGCCACTCTCGATTTTGTACTTAGAAAAAATCCAATTTTTTTTTTTTTTTTTTCCGTTTTTTTTCTTAGTGTCTGATCGAGAGAAGGAAAAAGAGGTGATTTTTAGCCTCTCTCGATTTTGTACCTAGAAAAAATCCAATTTTTTTTTTTTTTTTTTTCCGTTTTTTTTCTAAGTGTGTGATCGAGAGAAGGAAAAAGAGGTGATTTTTAGCCTCTCTTGATTTTGTACTTAGAAAAAATCCAATTTTTTTTTTTTTTTTCATTTTTTTTTCTAAGTGTCTGATCGAGAGAAGGAAAAAGAGGTGATTTTTAGCCACTCTCGATTTTGTACTTAGAAAAAATCCAAATTTTTTTTTTTTTTTTTTCCGTTTTTTTTCTAAGTGTCTGATCGAGAGAAGGAAAAAGAGGTGATTTTTAGCCTCTCTTGATTTTGTACTTAGAAAAAATCCAATTTTTTTTTTTTTTTTTTTCATTTTTTTTTCTAAGTGTCTGATCGAGAGAAGGAAAAAGAGGTGATTTTTAGCCACTCTCGATTTTGTACTTAGAAAAAATCCATTTTTTTTTTCTTTTTTTCCGTTTTTTTTCTAAGTGTCTGATCGAGAGAAGGAAAAAGAGGTGATTTTTAGCCTCTCTCGATTTTGTACTTAGAAAAAATCCAAATTTTTTTTTTTTTTTTTTCCGTTTTTTTTCTAAGTGTCTGATCGAGAGAAGGAAAAAGAGGTGATTTTTAGCCTCTCTTGATTTTGTACTTAGAAAAAATCCTATTTTTTTTTTTTTTTTCTTTTTTTTTTCTAAGTGTCTGATCGAGAGAAGGAAAAAGAGGTGATTTTTAGCCACTCTCGATTTTGTACTTCGAAAAAATCAAAATTTTTTTTTTTTTTTTTTCCGTTTTTTTTCTAAGTGTCTGATCGAGAGAAGGAAAAAGAGGTGATTTTTAGCCTCTCTTGATTTTGTACTTAGAAAAAATCCAATTTTTTTTTTTTTTTTTTTCATTTTTTTTTCTAAGTGTCTGATCGAGAGAAGGAAAAAGAGGTGATTTTTAGCCACTCTCGATTTTGTACTTAGAAAAAATCCAATTTTTTTTTTTTTTTTTTCCGTTTTTTTTCTAAGTGTCTGATCGAGAGAAGGAAAAAGAGGTGATTTTTAGCCACTCTCGATTTTGTACTTAGAAAAAATCCAAATTTTTTTTTTTTTTTTTTCCGTTTTTTTTCTAAGTGTCTGATCGAGAGAAGGAAAAAGAGGTGATTTTTAGCCTCTCTTCATTTTGTACTTAGAAAAAATCCAATTTTTTTTTTTTTTTTTTCATTTTTTTTTCTAAGTGTCTGATCGAGAGAAGGAAAAAGAGGTGATTTTTAGCCACTCTCGATTTTGTACTTAGAAAAAATCCAAATTTTTTTTTTTTTTTTTCCGTTTTTTTTCTAAGTGTCTGATCGAGAGAAGGAAAAAGAGGTGATTTTTAGCCTCTCTCGATTTTGTACTTAGAAAAAATCCAAATTTTTTTTGTTTTTTTTTCCGTTTTTTTTCTAAGTGTCTGATCGAGAGAAGGAAAAAGAGGTGATTTTTAGCCTCTCTCGATTTTGTACTTAGAAAAAATCCAAATTTTTTTTTTTTTTTTTCCGTTTTTTTTCTAAGTGTCTGATCGAGAGAAGGAAAAAGAGGTGATTTTTAGCCTCTCTCGATTTTGTACTTAGAAAAAATCCAAATTTTTTTTTTTTTTTTTTCATTTTTTTTTCTAAGTGTCTGATCGAGAGAAGGAAAAAGAGGTGATTTTTAGCCACTCTCGATTTTGTACTTAGAAAAAATCCAAATTTTTTTTTTTTTTTTTTCCGTTTTTTTTCTAAGTGTCTGATCGAGAGAAGGAAAAAGAGGTGATTTTTAGCCTCTCTTGATTTTGTACTTAGAAAAAATCCAATTTTTTTTTTTTTTTTTTTCCGTTTTTTTTCTAAGTGTCTGATCGAGAGAAGGAAAAAGAGGTGATTTTTAGCCTCTCTTGATTTTGTACTTAGAAAAAATCCAATTTTTTTTAATTTTTTTTCATTTTTTTTTCTAAGTGTCTGATCGAGAGAAGGAAAAAGAGGTGATTTTTAGCCACTCTCGATTTAGTACTTAGAAAAAATCCAAATTTTTTTTTTTTTTTTTTTCCGTTTTTTTTCTAAGTGTCTGATCGAGAGAAGGAAAAAGAGGTGATTTTTAGCCACTCTCGATTTTGTACTTAGAAAAAATCCAAATTTTTTTTTTTTTTTTCCGTTTTTTTTCTAAGTGTCTGATCGAGAGAAGGAAAAAGAGGTGATTTTTAGCCTCTCTCGATTTTGTACTTAGAAAAAATCCAATTTTTTTTTTTTTTTTTTCAGTTTTTTTTCTAAGTGTCTGATCGAGAGAAGGAAAAAGAGGTGATTTTTAGCCTCTTTTGATTTTGTACTTAGAAAAAATCCAATTTTTTTTTTTTTTTTCTTTTTTTTTTCTAAGTGTCTGATCGAGAGAAGGAAAAAGAGGTGATTTTTAGCCACTCTCGATTTTGTACTTAGAAAAAATCCAATTTTTTTTTTTTTTTTTTCCGTTTTTTTTCTTAGTGTCTGATCGAGAGAAGGAAAAAGAGGTGATTTTTAGCCTCTCTCGATTTTGTACCTAGAAAAAATCCAATTTTTTTTTTTTTTTTTTTCCGTTTTTTTTCTAAGTGTGTGATCGAGAGAAGGAAAAAGAGGTGATTTTTAGCCTCTCTTGATTTTGTACTTAGAAAAAATCCAATTTTTTTTTTTTTTTTTCATTTTTTTTTCTAAGTGTCTGATCGAGAGAAGGAAAAAGAGGTGATTTTTAGCCACTCTCGATTTTGTACTTAGAAAAAATCCAAATTTTTTTTTTTTTTTTTTCCGTTTTTTTTCTAAGTGTCTGATCGAGAGAAGGAAAAAGAGGTGATTTTTAGCCTCTCTTGATTTTGTACTTAGAAAAAATCCAATTTTTTTTTTTTTTTTTTTCATTTTTTTTTCTAAGTGTCTGATCGAGAGAAGGAAAAAGAGGTGATTTTTAGCCACTCTCGATTTTGTACTTAGAAAAAATCCATTTTTTTTTTCTTTTTTTCCGTTTTTTTTCTAAGTGTCTGATCGAGAGAAGGAAAAAGAGGTGATTTTTAGCCTCTCTCGATTTTGTACTTAGAAAAAATCCAAATTTTTTTTTTTTTTTTTTCCGTTTTTTTTTCTAAGTGTCTGATCGAGAGAAGGAAAAAGAGGTGATTTTTAGCCTCTCTTGATTTTGTACTTAGAAAAAATCCTATTTTTTTTTTTTTTTTTCTTTTTTTTTTCTAAGTGTCTGATCGAGAGAAGGAAAAAGAGGTGATTTTTAGCCACTCTCGATTTTGTACTTCGAAAAAATCAAAATTTTTTTTTTTTTTTTTTCCGTTTTTTTTCTAAGTGTCTGATCGAGAGAAGGAAAAAGAGGTGATTTTTAGCCTCTCTTGATTTTGTACTTAGAAAAAATCCAATTTTTTTTTTTTTTTTTTTCATTTTTTTTCTAAGTGTCTGATCGAGAGAAGGAAAAAGAGGTGATTTTTAGCCACTCTCGATTTTGTACTTAGAAAAAATCCAATTTTTTTTTTTTTTTTTTCCGTTTTTTTTCTAAGTGTCTGATCGAGAGAAGGAAAAAGAGGTGATTTTTAGCCACTCTCGATTTTGTACTTCGAAAAAATCCAAATTTTTTTTTTTTTTTTTTCGTTTTTTTTCTAAGTGTCTGATCGAGAGAAGGAAAAAGAGGTGATTTTTAGCCTCTCTTGATTTTGTACTTAGAAAAAATCCAATTTTTTTTTTTTTTTTTTTCATTTTTTTTTCTAAGTGTCTGATCGAGAGAAGGAAAAAGAGGTGATTTTTAGCCACTCTCGATTTTGTACTTAGAAAAAATCCAATTTTTTTTTTTTTTTTTTCCGTTTTTTTTTCTAAGTGTCTGATCGAGAGAAGGAAAAAGAGGTGATTTTTAGCCACTCTCGATTTTGTACTTAGAAAAAATCCAAATTTTTTTTTTTTTTTTTCCGTTTTTTTTCTAAGTGTCTGATCGAGAGAAGGAAAAAGAGGTGATTTTTAGCCTCTCTTGATTTTGTACTTAGAAAAAATCCAATTTTTTTTTTTTTTTTTTCATTTTTTTTTCTAAGTGTCTGATCGAGAGAAGGAAAAAGAGGTGATTTTTAGCCACTCTCGATTTTGTACTTAGAAAAAATCCAATTTTTTTTTTTTTTTTTCCGTTTTTTTTCTAAGTGTCTGATCGAGAGAAGGAAAAAGAGGTGATTTTTAGCCTCTCTCGATTTTGTACTTAGAAAAAATCCAAATTTTTTTTGTTTTTTTTTCCGTTTTTTTTCTAAGTGTCTGATCGAGAGAAGGAAAAAGAGGTGATTTTTAGCCTCTCTCGATTTTGTACTTAGAAAAAATCCAAATTTTTTTTTTTTTTTTTCCGTTTTTTTTCTAAGTGTCTGATCGAGAGAAGGAAAAAGAGGTGATTTTTAGCCTCTCTCGATTTTGTACTTAGAAAAAATCCAAATTTTTTTTTTTTTTTTTTCATTTTTTTTTCTAAGTGTCTGATCGAGAGAAGGAAAAAGAGGTGATTTTTAGCCACTCTCGATTTTGTACTTAGAAAAAATCCAAATTTTTTTTTTTTTTTTTTCCGTTTTTTTTCTAAGTGTCTGATCGAGAGAAGGAAAAAGAGGTGATTTTTAGCCTCTCTTGATTTTGTACTTAGAAAAAATCCAATTTTTTTTTTTTTTTTTTTCCGTTTTTTTTCTAAGTGTCTGATCGAGAGAAGGAAAAAGAGGTGATTTTTAGCCTCTCTTGATTTTGTACTTAGAAAAAATCCAATTTTTTTTTCATTTTTTTTCATTTTTTTTTCTAAGTGTCTGATCGAGAGAAGGAAAAAGAGGTGATTTTTAGCCACTCTCGATTTAGTACTTAGAAAAAATCCAAATTTTTTTTTTTTTTTTTTTCCGTTTTTTTTCTAAGTGTCTGATCGAGAGAAGGAAAAAGAGGTGATTTTTAGCCACTCTCGATTTTGTACTTAGAAAAAATCCAAATTTTTTTTTTTTTTTTTTCCGTTTTTTTTCTAAGTGTCTGATCGAGAGAAGGAAAAAGAGGTGATTTTTAGCCTCTCTCGATTTTGTACTTAGAAAAAATCCAATTTTTTTTTTTTTTTTTTCAGTTTTTTTTCTAAGTGTCTGATCGAGAGAAGGAAAAAGAGGTGATTTTTAGCCTCTTTTGATTTTGTACTTAGAAAAAATCCAATTTTTTTTTTTTTTTTTCTTTTTTTTTTCTAAGTGTCTGATCGAGAGAAGGAAAAAGAGGTGATTTTTAGCCACTCTCGATTTTGTACTTAGAAAAAATCCAATTTTTTTTTTTTTTTTTTTCCGTTTTTTTTCTTAGTGTCTGATCGAGAGAAGGAAAAAGAGGTGATTTTTAGCCTCTCTCGATTTTGTACCTAGAAAAAATCCAATTTTTTTTTTTTTTTTTTTCCGTTTTTTTTCTAAGTGTGTGATCGAGAGAAGGAAAAAGAGGTGATTTTTAGCCTCTCTTGATTTTGTACTTAGAAAAAATCCAATTTTTTTTTTTTTTTTCATTTTTTTTTCTAAGTGTCTGATCGAGAGAAGGAAAAAGAGGTGATTTTTAGCCACTCTCGATTTTGTACTTAGAAAAAATCCAAATTTTTTTTTTTTTTTTTCCGTTTTTTTTCTAAGTGTCTGATCGAGAGAAGGAAAAAGAGGTGATTTTTAGCCTCTCTTGATTTTGTACTTAGAAAAAATCCAATTTTTTTTTTTTTTTTTTTCATTTTTTTTTCTAAGTGTCTGATCGAGAGAAGGAAAAAGAGGTGATTTTTAGCCACTCTCGATTTTGTACTTAGAAAAAATCCATTTTTTTTTTCTTTTTTTCCGTTTTTTTTCTAAGTGTCTGATCGAGAGAAGGAAAAAGAGGTGATTTTTAGCCTCTCTCGATTTTGTACTTAGAAAAAATCCAAATTTTTTTTTTTTTTTTTTCCGTTTTTTTTTCTAAGTGTCTGATCGAGAGAAGGAAAAAGAGGTGATTTTTAGCCTCTCTTGATTTTGTACTTAGAAAAAATCCTATTTTTTTTTTTTTTTTCTTTTTTTTTTCTAAGTGTCTGATCGAGAGAAGGAAAAAGAGGTGATTTTTAGCCACTCTCGATTTTGTACTTCGAAAAAATCAAAATTTTTTTTTTTTTTTTTTCCGTTTTTTTTCTAAGTGTCTGATCGAGAGAAGGAAAAAGAGGTGATTTTTAGCCTCTCTTGATTTTGTACTTAGAAAAAATCCAATTTTTTTTTTTTTTTTTTTCATTTTTTTTTCTAAGTGTCTGATCGAGAGAAGGAAAAAGAGGTGATTTTTAGCCACTCTCGATTTTGTACTTAGAAAAAATCCAATTTTTTTTTTTTTTTTTTCCGTTTTTTTTCTAAGTGTCTGATCGAGAGAAGGAAAAAGAGGTGATTTTTAGCCACTCTCGATTTTGTACTTAGAAAAAATCCAAATTTTTTTTTTTTTTTTTTCCGTTTTTTTTCTAAGTGTCTGATCGAGAGAAGGAAAAAGAGGTGATTTTTAGCCTCTCTTGATTTTGTACTTAGAAAAAATCCAATTTTTTTTTTTTTTTTTCATTTTTTTTTCTAAGTGTCTGATCGAGAGAAGGAAAAAGAGGTGATTTTTAGCCACTCTCGATTTTGTACTTAGAAAAAATCCAAATTTTTTTTTTTTTTTTCCGTTTTTTTTCTAAGTGTCTGATCGAGAGAAGGAAAAAGAGGTGATTTTTAGCCTCTCTCGATTTTGTACTTAGAAAAAATCCAAATTTTTTTTGTTTTTTTTTCCGTTTTTTTTCTAAGTGTCTGATCGAGAGAAGGAAAAAGAGGTGATTTTTAGCCTCTCTCGATTTTGTACTTAGAAAAAATCCAAATTTTTTTTTTTTTTTTTCCGTTTTTTTTCTAAGTGTCTGATCGAGAGAAGGAAAAAGAGGTGATTTTTAGCCTCTCTCGATTTTGTACTTAGAAAAAATCCAAATTTTTTTTTTTTTTTTTTCATTTTTTTTTCTAAGTGTCTGATCGAGAGAAGGAAAAAGAGGTGATTTTTAGCCACTCTCGATTTTGTACTTAGAAAAAATCCAAATTTTTTTTTTTTTTTTTTCCGTTTTTTTTCTAAGTGTCTGATCGAGAGAAGGAAAAAGAGGTGATTTTTAGCCTCTCTTGATTTTGTACTTAGAAAAAATCCAATTTTTTTTTTTTTTTTTTCATTTTTTTTTCTAAGTGTCTGATCGAGAGAAGGAAAAAGAGGTGATTTTTAGCCTCTCTCGATTTTGTACTTAGAAAAAATCCAAATTTTTTTTTTTTTTTTTTCATTTTTTTTTCTAAGTGTCTGATCGAGAGAAGGAAAAAGAGGTGATTTTTAGCCTCTCTCGATTTTGTACTTAGAAAAAATCCAATTTTTTTTTTTTTTTTTCCGTTTTTTTTCTAAGTGTCTGATCGAGAGAAGGAAAAAGAGGTGATTTTTAGCCTCTCTTGATTTTGTACTTAGAAAAAATCCAATTTTTTTTTCATTTTTTTTCATTTTTTTTTCTAAGTGTCTGATCGAGAGAAGGAAAAAGAGGTGATTTTTAGCCACTCTCGATTTTGTACTTAGAAAAAATCCAAATTTTTTTTTTTTTTTTTTCCATTTTTTTTCTAAGTGTCTGATCGAGAGAAGGAAAAAGAGGTGATTTTTAGCCTCTCTCGATTTTGTACTTAGAAAAAATCCAAATTTTTATTATTTTTTTTCCCGTTTTTTTTCTAAGTGTCTGATCGAGAGAAGGAAAAAGAGGTGATTTTTAGCCTCTCTTGATTTTGTACTTAGAAAAAATCCAATTTTTTTTTTTTTTTTCATTTTTTTTTCTAAGTGTCTGATCGAGAGAAGGAAAAAGAGGTGATTTTTAGCCACTCTCGATTTTGTACTTAGAAAAAATCAAAAAATTTTTTTTTTTTTTTCCCTTTTTTTTCTAAGTGTCTGATCGAGAGAAGGAAAAAGAGGTGATTTTTAGCCTCTCTCGATTTTGTACTTAGAAAAAATCCAAATTTTTTTTTTTTTTTTCTCCGTTTTTTTTCTAAGTGTCTGATCGAGAGAAGGAAAAAGAGGTGATTTTTAGCCACTCTCGATTTTGTACTTAGAAAAAATCCAAATTTTTTTTTTTTTTTTCCGTTTTTTTCTAAGTGTCTGATCGAGAGAAGGAAAAAGAGGTGATTTTTAGCCACTCTCGATTTTGTACTTAGAAAAAATCCAAATTTTTTTTTTTTTTTTTCCGTTTTTTTTCTAAGTGTCTGATCGAGAGAAGGAAAAAGAGGTGATTTTTAGCCTCTCTCGATTTTGTACTTAGAAAAAATCCAAATTTTTTATTTTTTTTTTTCAGTTTTTTTTCTAAGTGTCTGATCGAGAGAAGGAAAAAGAGGTGATTTTTAGCCTCTCTTGATTTTGTACTTAGAAAAAATCCAATTTTTTTTTAATTTTTTTTCATTTTTTTTTCTAAGTGTCTGATCGAGAGAAGGAAAAAGAGGTGATTTTTAGCCACTCTCGATTTAGTACTTAGAAAAAATCCAAATTTTTTTTTTTTTTTTTTCCGTTTTTTTTCTAAGTGTCTGATCGAGAGAAGGAAAAAGAGGTGATTTTTAGCCACTCTCGATTTTGTACTTAGAAAAAATCCAATTTTTTTTTTTTTTTTTTCCGTTTTTTTTTCTAAGTGTCTGATCGAGAGAAGGAAAAAGAGGTGATTTTTAGCCTCTCTCGATTTTGTACTTAGAAAAAATCCAATTTTTTTTTTTTTTTTTTCAGTTTTTTTTCTAAGTGTCTGATCGAGAGAAGGAAAAAGAGGTGATTTTTAGCCTCTTTTGATTTTGTACTTAGAAAAAATCCAATTTTTTTTTTTTTTTTTCATTTTTTTTTCTAAGTGTCTGATCGAGAGAAGGAAAAAGAGGTGATTTTTAGCCACTCTCGATTTTGTACTTAGAAAAAATCCAATTTTTTTTTTTTTTTTTTCCGTTTTTTTTCTTAGTGTCTGATCGAGAGAAGGAAAAAGAGGTGATTTTTAGCCTCTCTCGATTTTGTACCTAGAAAAAATCCATTTTTTTTTTTTTTTTTTTTCCGTTTTTTTTCTAAGTGTGTGATCGAGAGAAGGAAAAAGAGGTGATTTTTAGCCTCTCTTGATTTTGTACTTAGAAAAAATCCAATTTTTTTTTTTTTTTTCTTTTTTTTTTCTAAGTGTCTGATCGAGAGAAGGAAAAAGAGGTGATTTTTAGCCACTCTCGATTTTGTACTTAGAAAAAATCCAATTTTTTTTTTTTTTTTTCCGTTTTTTTTCTTAGTGTCTGATCGAGAGAAGGAAAAAGAGGTGATTTTTAGCCTCTCTCGATTTTGTACCTAGAAAAAATCCAATTTTTTTTTTTTTTTTTTTCCGTTTTTTTTCTAAGTGTGTGATCGAGAGAAGGAAAAAGAGGTGATTTTTAGCCTCTCTTGATTTTGTACTTAGAAAAAATCCAATTTTTTTTTTTTTTTTCTTTTTTTTTTCTAAGTGTCTGATCGAGAGAAGGAAAAAGAGGTGATTTTTAGCCACTCTCGATTTTGTACTTAGAAAAAATCCAATTTTTTTTTTTTTTTTTTCAGTTTTTTTTCTAAGTGTCTGATCGAGAGAAGGAAAAAGAGGTGATTTTTAGCCTCTTTTGATTTTGTACTTAGAAAAAATCCAATTTTTTTTTTTTTTTTTCATTTTTTTTTCTAAGTGTCTGATCGAGAGAAGGAAAAAGAGGTGATTTTTAGCCACTCTCGATTTTGTACTTAGAAAAAATCCAATTTTTTTTTTTTTTTTTTCCGTTTTTTTTCTTAGTGTCTGATCGAGAGAAGGAAAAAGAGGTGATTTTTAGCCTCTCTCGATTTTGTACCTAGAAAAAATCCAATTTTTTTTTTTTTTTTTTTCCGTTTTTTTTCTAAGTGTGTGATCGAGAGAAGGAAAAAGAGGTGATTTTTACCTCTCTTGATTTTGTACTTAGAAAAAATCCAATTTTTTTTTTTTTTTCTTTTTTTTTTCTAAGTGTCTGATCGAGAGAAGGAAAAAGAGGTGATTTTTAGCCACTCTCGATTTTGTACTTAGAAAAAATCCAAATTTTTTTTTTTTTTTTTTCCGTTTTTTTTCTAAGTGTCTGATCGAGAGAAAGAAAAAGAGGTGATTTTTAGCCTCTCTTGATTTTGTACTTAGAAAAAATCCAATTTTTTTTTTTTTTTTTTTCCGTTTTTTTTCTAAGTGTCTGATCGAGAGAAGGAAAAAGAGGTGATTTTTAGCCTCTCTTGATTTTGTACTTAGAAAAAATCCAATTTTTTTTTAATTTTTTTTCATTTTTTTTTCTAAGTGTCTGATCGAGAGAAGGAAAAAGAGGTGATTTTTAGCCACTCTCGATTTAGTACTTAGAAAAAATCCAAATTTTTTTTTTTTTTTTTTCCGTTTTTTTTCTAAGTGTCTGATCGAGAGAAGGAAAAAGAGGTGATTTTTAGCCACTCTCGATTTTGTACTTAGAAAAAATCCAAATTTTTTTTTTTTTTTTTTCCGTTTTTTTTCTAAGTGTCTGATCGAGAGAAGGAAAAAGAGGTGATTTTTAGCCTCTCTCGATTTTGTACTTAGAAAAAATCCAATTTTTTTTTTTTTTTTTCTTTTTTTTTTCTAAGTGTCTGATCGAGAGAAGGAAAAAGAGGTGATTTTTAGCCACTCTCGATTTTGTACTTAGAAAAAATCCAATTTTTTTTTTTTTTTTTTCCGTTTTTTTTCTTAGTGTCTGATCGAGAGAAGGAAAAAGAGGTGATTTTTAGCCTCTCTTGATTTTGTACTTAGAAAAAATCCAATTTTTTTTTTTTTTTTTCTTTTTTTTTTCTAAGTGTCTGATCGAGAGAAGGAAAAAGAGGTGATTTTTAGCCACTCTCGATTTTGTACTTAGAAAAAATCCAAATTTTTTTTTTTTTTTTTTCCGTTTTTTTTCTAAGTGTCTGATCGAGAGAAGGAAAAAGAGGTGATTTTTAGCCTCTCTTGATTTTGTACTTAGAAAAAATCCAATTTTTTTTTTTTTTTTTTTCCTTTTTTTTTCTAAGTGTCTGATCGAGAGAAGGAAAAAGAGGTGATTTTTAGCCACTCTCGATTTTGTACTTAGAAAAAATCCATTTTTTTTTTCTTTTTTTCCGTTTTTTTTCTAAGTGTCTGATCGAGAGAAGGAAAAAGAGGTGATTTTTAGCCTCTCTCGATTTTGTACTTAGAAAAAATCCAATTTTTTTTTTTTTTTTTTTCCGTTTTTTTTCTAAGTGTCTGATCGAGAGAAGGAAAAAGAGGTGATTTTTAGCGTCTCTCGATTTTGTACTTAGAAAAAATCCAAATTTTTTTTTTTTTTTTTTCCGTTTTTTTTCTAAGTGTCTGATCGAGAGAAGGAAAAAGAGGTGATTTTTAGCCTCTCTTGATTTTGTACTTAGAAAAAATCCAATTTTTTTTTTTTTTTTTTTCATTTTTTTTTCTAAGTGTCTGATCGAGAGAAGGAAAAAGAGGTGATTTTTAGCCACTCTCGATTTTGTACTTAGAAAAAATCCATTTTTTTTTTCTTTTTTTCCGTTTTTTTTCTAAGTGTCTGATCGAGAGAAGGAAAAAGAGGTGATTTTTAGCCTCTCTCGATTTTGTACTTAGAAAAAATCCAAATTTTTTTTTTTTTTTTTCCGTTTTTTTTCTAAGTGTCTGATCGAGAGAAGGAAAAAGAGGTGATTTTTAGCCTCTCTTGATTTTGTACTTAGAAAAAATCCTATTTTTTTTTTTTTTTTTTCTTTTTTTTTTCTAAGTGTCTGATCGAGAGAAGGAAAAAGAGGTGATTTTTAGCCACTCTCGATTTTGTACTTCGAAAAAATCAAAATTTTTTTTTTTTTTTTTTCCGTTTTTTTTCTAAGTGTCTGATCGAGAGAAGGAAAAAGAGGTGATTTTTAGCCACTCTCGATTTTGTACTTAGAAAAAATCCAAATTTTTTTTTTTTTTTTTCCGTTTTTTTTCTAAGTGTCTGATCGAGAGAAGGAAAAAGAGGTGATTTTTAGCCTCTCTCGATTTTGTACTTAGAAAAAATCCAAATTTTTTTTTTTTTTTTTCCGTTTTTTTTCTAAGTGTGTGATCGAGAGAAGGAAAAAGAGGTGATTTTTAGCCTCTCTTGATTTTGTACTTAGAAAAAATCCAATTTTTTTTTTTTTTTTCATTTTTTTTTCTAAGTGTCTGATCGAGAGAAGGAAAAAGAGGTGATTTTTAGCCACTCTCGATTTTGTACTTAGAAAAAATCCAAATTTTTTTTTTTTTTTTCCGTTTTTTTTCTAAGTGTCTGATCGAGAGAAGGAAAAAGAGGTGATTTTTAGCCTCTCTTGATTTTGTACTTAGAAAAAATCCAATTTTTTTTTTTTTTTTTTCCATTTTTTTTCTAAGTGTCTGATCGAGAGAAGGAAAAAGAGGTGATTTTTAGCCTCTCTCGATTTTGTACTTAGAAAAAATCCAAATTTTTATTTTTTTTTTTTCCGTTTTTTTTCTAAGTGTCTGATCGAGAGAAGGAAAAAGAGGTGATTTTTAGCCTCTCTTGATTTTGTACTTAGAAAAAATCCAATTTTTTTTTTTTTTTTCATTTTTTTTTCTAAGTGTCTGATCGAGAGAAGGAAAAAGAGGTGATTTTTAGCCACTCTCGATTTTGTACTTAGAAAAAATCAAATTTTTTTTTTTTTTTTTTTCCCTTTTTTTTCTAAGTGTCTGATCGAGAGAAGGAAAAAGAGGTGATTTTTAGCCTCTCTCGATTTTGTACTTAGAAAAAATCCAAATTTTTTTTTTTTTTTTTCCGTTTTTTTCTAAGTGTCTGATCGAGAGAAGGAAAAAGAGGTGATTTTTAGCCACTCTCGATTTTGTACTTAGAAAAAATCCAAATATTTTTTTTTTTTTTTCCGTTTTTTTTCTAAGTGTCTGATCGAGAGAAGGAAAAAGAGGTGATTTTTAGCCTCTCTCGATTTTGTACTTAGAAAAAATCCAAATTTTTTATTTTTTTTTTTCAGTTTTTTTTCTAAGTGTCTGATCGAGAGAAGGAAAAAGAGGTGATTTTTAGCCTCTCTCGATTTTGTACTTAGAAAAAATCCAAATTTTTTATTTTTTTTTTTCTTTTTTTTTTCTAAGTGTCTGATCGAGAGAAGGAAAAAGAGGTGATTTTTAGCCACTCTCGATTTTGTACTTCGAAAAAATCAAAATTTTTTTTTTTTTTTTTTCCGTTTTTTTTCTAAGTGTCTGATCGAGAGAAGGAAAAAGAGGTGATTTTTAGCCACTCTCGATTTTGTACTTAGAAAAAATCCAAATTTTTTTTTTTTTTTTTCCGTTTTTTTTCTAAGTGTCTGATCGAGAGAAGGAAAAAGAGGTGATTTTTAGCCTCTCTCGATTTTGTACTTAGAAAAAATCCAAATTTTTTTTTTTTTTTTCCGTTTTTTTTCTAAGTGTGTGATCGAGAGAAGGAAAAAGAGGTGATTTTTAGCCTCTCTTGATTTTGTACTTAGAAAAAATCCAATTTTTTTTTTTTTTTTCATTTTTTTTTCTAAGTGTCTGATCGAGAGAAGGAAAAAGAGGTGATTTTTAGCCACTCTCGATTTTGTACTTAGAAAAAATCCAAATTTTTTTTTTTTTTTTCCGTTTTTTTTCTAAGTGTCTGATCGAGAGAAGGAAAAAGAGGTGATTTTTAGCCTCTCTTGATTTTGTACTTAGAAAAAATCCAATTTTTTTTTTTTTTTTTTCCATTTTTTTTCTAAGTGTCTGATCGAGAGAAGGAAAAAGAGGTGATTTTTAGCCTCTCTCGATTTTGTACTTAGAAAAAATCCAAATTTTTATTTTTTTTTTTCCGTTTTTTTTCTAAGTGTCTGATCGAGAGAAGGAAAAAGAGGTGATTTTTAGCCTCTCTTGATTTTGTACTTAGAAAAAATCCAATTTTTTTTTTTTTTTCATTTTTTTTTCTAAGTGTCTGATCGAGAGAAGGAAAAAGAGGTGATTTTTAGCCACTCTCGATTTTGTACTTAGAAAAAATCAAATTTTTTTTTTTTTTTTTTTCCTTTTTTTTCTAAGTGTCTGATCGAGAGAAGGAAAAAGAGGTGATTTTTAGCCTCTCTCGATTTTGTACTTAGAAAAAATCCAAATTTTTTTTTTTTTTTTTCCGTTTTTTTCTAAGTGTCTGATCGAGAGAAGGAAAAAGAGGTGATTTTTAGCCACTCTCGATTTTGTACTTAGAAAAAATCCAAATTTTTTTTTTTTTTTTTCCGTTTTTTTTCTAAGTGTCTGATCGAGAGAAGGAAAAAGAGGTGATTTTTAGCCTCTCTCGATTTTGTACTTAGAAAAAATCCAAATTTTTTATTTTTTTTTTTCAGTTTTTTTTCTAAGTGTCTGATCGAGAGAAGGAAAAAGAGGTGATTTTTAGCCTCTCTTGATTTTGTACTTAGAAAAAATCCAATTTTTTTAAAAAATTTTTTCATTTTTTTTTCTAAGTGTCTGATCGAGAGAAGGAAAAAGAGGTGATTTTTAGCCACTCTCGATTTAGTACTTAGAAAAAATCCAAATTTTTTTTTTTTTTTTTCCGTTTTTTTTCTAAGTGTCTGATCGAGAGAAGGAAAAAGAGGTGATTTTTAGCCACTCTCGATTTTGTACTTAGAAAAAATCCAAATTTTTTTTTTTTTTTTTCCGTTTTTTTTCTAAGTGTCTGATCGAGAGAAGGAAAAAGAGGTGATTTTTAGCCTCTCTCGATTTTGTACTTAGAAAAAATCCAATTTTTTTTTTTTTTTTTTCAGTTTTTTTTCTAAGTGTCTGATCGAGAGAAGGAAAAAGAGGTGATTTTTAGCCTCTTTTGATTTTGTACTTAGAAAAAATCCAATTTTTTATTTTTTTTTTCATTTTTTTTTCTAAGTGTCTGATCGAGAGAAGGAAAAAGAGGTGATTTTTAGCCACTCTCGATTTTGTACTTAGAAAAAATCCAATTTTTTTTTTTTTTTTTTCCGTTTTTTTTCTTAGTGTCTGATCGAGAGAAGGAAAAAGAGGTGATTTTTAGCCTCTCTCGATTTTGTACCTAGAAAAAATCCAATTTTTTTTTTTTTTTTTTTCCGTTTTTTTTCTAAGTGTGTGATCGAGAGAAGGAAAAAGAGGTGATTTTTAGCCTCTCTTGATTTTGTACTTAGAAAAAATCCAATTTTTTTTTTTTTTTTCTTTTTTTTTTCTAAGTGTCTGATCGAGAGAAGGAAAAAGAGGTGATTTTTAGCCACTCTCGATTTTGTACTTAGAAAAAATCCAATTTTTTTTTTTTTTTTTTCCGTTTTTTTTCTTAGTGTCTGATCGAGAGAAGGAAAAAGAGGTGATTTTTAGCCTCTCTCGATTTTGTACCTAGAAAAAATCCAATTTTTTTTTTTTTTTTTTTCCGTTTTTTTTCTAAGTGTGTGATCGAGAGAAGGAAAAAGAGGTGATTTTTAGCCTCTCTTGATTTTGTACTTAGAAAAAATCCAATTTTTTTTTTTTTTTTCATTTTTTTTTCTAAGTGTCTGATCGAGAGAAGGAAAAAGAGGTGATTTTTAGCCACTCTCGATTTTGTACTTAGAAAAAATCCAAATTTTTTTTTTTTTTTTTTCCGTTTTTTTTCTAAGTGTCTGATCGAGAGAAGGAAAAAGAGGTGATTTTTAGCCTCTCTTGATTTTGTACTTAGAAAAAATCCAATTTTTTTTTTTTTTTTTTCCGTTTTTTTTCTTAGTGTCTGATCGAGAGAAGGAAAAAGAGGTGATTTTTAGCCTCTCTCGATTTTGTACCTAGAAAAAATCCAATTTTTTTTTTTTTTTTTTTCCGTTTTTTTTCTAAGTGTGTGATCGAGAGAAGGAAAAAGAGGTGATTTTTAGCCTCTCTTGATTTTGTACTTAGAAAAAATCCAATTTTTTTTTTTTTTTTCTTTTTTTTTTCTAAGTGTCTGATCGAGAGAAGGAAAAAGAGGTGATTTTTAGCCACTCTCGATTTTGTACTTAGAAAAAATCCAATTTTTTTTTTTTTTTTTCCGTTTTTTTTCTTAGTGTCTGATCGAGAGAAGGAAAAAGAGGTGATTTTTAGCCTCTCTCGATTTTGTACCTAGAAAAAATCCAATTTTTTTTTTTTTTTTTTTTCCGTTTTTTTTCTAAGTGTGTGATCGAGAGAAGGAAAAAGAGGTGATTTTTAGCCTCTCTTGATTTTGTACTTAGAAAAAATCCAATTTTTTTTTTTTTTTTCATTTTTTTTTCTAAGTGTCTGATCGAGAGAAGGAAAAAGAGGTGATTTTTAGCCACTCTCGATTTTGTACTTAGAAAAAATCCAAATTTTTTTTTTTTTTTTTTCCGTTTTTTTTCTAAGTGTCTGATCGAGAGAAGGAAAAAGAGGTGATTTTTAGCCTCTCTTGATTTTGTACTTAGAAAAAATCCAATTTTTTTTTTTTTTTTTTCATTTTTTTTTCTAAGTGTCTGATCGAGAGAAGGAAAAAGAGGTGATTTTTAGCCACTCTCGATTTTGTACTTAGAAAAAATCCATTTTTTTTTTCTTTTTTTCCGTTTTTTTTCTAAGTGTCTGATCGAGAGAAGGAAAAAGAGGTGATTTTTAGCCTCTCTCGATTTTGTACTTAGAAAAAATCCAAATTTTTTTTTTTTTTTTTTCCGTTTTTTTTCTAAGTGTCTGATCGAGAGAAGGAAAAAGGTGATTTTTAGCGTCTCTCGATTTTGTACTTAGAAAAAATCCAAATTTTTTTTTTTTTTTTTTCCGTTTTTTTTCTAAGTGTCTGATCGAGAGAAGGAAAAAGAGGTGATTTTTAGCCTCTCTTGATTTTGTACTTAGAAAAAATCCAATTTTTTTTTTTTTTTTTTTCATTTTTTTTTCTAAGTGTCTGATCGAGAGAAGGAAAAAGAGGTGATTTTTAGCCACTCTCGATTTTGTACTTAGAAAAAATCCATTTTTTTTTTTCTTTTTTTCCGTTTTTTTTCTAAGTGTCTGATCGAGAGAAGGAAAAAGAGGTGATTTTTAGCCTCTCTCGATTTTGTACTTAGAAAAAATCCAAATTTTTTTTTTTTTTTTTCCGTTTTTTTTCTAAGTGTCTGATCGAGAGAAGGAAAAAGAGGTGATTTTTAGCCTCTCTTGATTTTGTACTTAGAAAAAATCCTATTTTTTTTTTTTTTTTTTCTTTTTTTTTTCTAAGTGTCTGATCGAGAGAAGGAAAAAGAGGTGATTTTTAGCCACTCTCGATTTTGTACTTCGAAAAAATCAAAAATTTTTTTTTTTTTTTTTCCGTTTTTTTTCTAAGTGTCTGATCGAGAGAAGGAAAAAGAGGTGATTTTTAGCCACTCTCGATTTTGTACTTAGAAAAAATCCAAATTTTTTTTTTTTTTTTTTCCGTTTTTTTTCTAAGTGTCTGATCGAGAGAAGGAAAAAGAGGTGATTTTTAGCCTCTCTCGATTTTGTACTTAGAAAAAATCCAAATTTTTTTTTTTTTTTTTTCCGTTTTTTTTCTAAGTGTGTGATCGAGAGAAGGAAAAAGAGGTGATTTTTAGCCTCTCTTGATTTTGTACTTAGAAAAAATCCAATTTTTTTTTTTTTTTTCATTTTTTTTTCTAAGTGTCTGATCGAGAGAAGGAAAAAGAGGTGATTTTTAGCCACTCTCGATTTTGTACTTAGAAAAAATCCAATTTTTTTTTTTTTTTTTTCCGTTTTTTTTCTAAGTGTCTGATCGAGAGAAGGAAAAAGAGGTGATTTTTAGCCTCTCTTGATTTTGTACTTAGAAAAAATCCAATTTTTTTTTTTTTTTTTCCATTTTTTTTCTAAGTGTCTGATCGAGAGAAGGAAAAAGAGGTGATTTTTAGCCTCTCTCGATTTTGTACTTAGAAAAAATCCAAATTTTTATTTTTTTTTTTTCCGTTTTTTTTCTAAGTGTCTGATCGAGAGAAGGAAAAAGAGGTGATTTTTAGCCTCTCTTGATTTTGTACTTAGAAAAAATCCAATTTTTTTTTTTTTTTTTCATTTTTTTTTCTAAGTGTCTGATCGAGAGAAGGAAAAAGAGGTGATTTTTAGCCACTCTCGATTTTGTACTTAGAAAAAATCAAAAATTTTTTTTTTTTTTTTTCCCTTTTTTTTCTAAGTGTCTGATCAAGAGAAGGAAAAAGAGGTGATTTTTAGCCTCTCTCGATTTTGTACTTAGAAAAAATCCAAATTTTTTTTTTTTTTTTCCTCCGTTTTTTTTCTAAGTGTCTGATCGAGAGAAGGAAAAAGAGGTGATTTTTAGCCACTCTCGATTTTGTACTTAGAAAAAATCCAAATTTTTTATTTTTTTTTTCCGTTTTTTTCTAAGTGTCTGATCGAGAGAAGGAAAAAGAGGTGATTTTTAGCCACTCTCGATTTTGTACTTAGAAAAAATCCAAATTTTTTTTTTTTTTTTTCCGTTTTTTTTCTAAGTGTCTGATCGAGAGAAGGAAAAAGAGGTGATTTTTAGCCTCTCTCGATTTTGTACTTAGAAAAAATCCAAATTTTTTATTTTTTTTTTTCAGTTTTTTTTCTAAGTGTCTGATCGAGAGAAGGAAAAAGAGGTGATTTTTAGCCTCTCTTGATTTTGTACTTAGAAAAAATCCAATTTTTTTTAAAATTTTTTTCATTTTTTTTTCTAAGTGTCTGATCGAGAGAAGGAAAAAGAGGTGATTTTTAGCCACTCTCGATTTAGTACTTAGAAAAAATCCAAATTTTTTTTTTTTTTTTTTCCGTTTTTTTTCTAAGTGTCTGATCGAGAGAAGGAAAAAGAGGTGATTTTTAGCCACTCTCGATTTTGTACTTAGAAAAAATCCAAATTTTTTTTTTTTTTTTTCCGTTTTTTTTCTAAGTGTCTGATCGAGAGAAGGAAAAAGAGGTGATTTTTAGCCTCTCTCGATTTTGTACTTAGAAAAAATCCAATTTTTTTTTTTTTTTTTTCAGTTTTTTTTCTAAGTGTCTGATCGAGAGAAGGAAAAAGAGGTGATTTTTAGCCTCTTTTGATTTTGTACTTAGAAAAAATCCAATTTTTTTTTTTTTTTTCATTTTTTTTTCTAAGTGTCTGATCGAGAGAAGGAAAAAGAGGTGATTTTTAGCCACTCTCGATTTTGTACTTAGAAAAAATCCAATTTTTTTTTTTTTTTTTCCGTTTTTTTTCTTAGTGTCTGATCGAGAGAAGGAAAAAGAGGTGATTTTTAGCCTCTCTCGATTTTGTACCTAGAAAAAATCCAATTTTTTTTTTTTTTTTTTTCCGTTTTTTTTCTAAGTGTGTGATCGAGAGAAGGAAAAAGAGGTGATTTTTAGCCTCTCTTGATTTTGTACTTAGAAAAAATCCAATTTTTTTTTTTTTTTTCATTTTTTTTTCTAAGTGTCTGATCGAGAGAAGGAAAAAGAGGTGATTTTTAGCCACTCTCGATTTTGTACTTAGAAAAAATCCAAATTTTTTTTTTTTTTTTTTTCCGTTTTTTTTCTAAGTGTCTGATCGAGAGAAGGAAAAAGAGGTGATTTTTAGCCTCTCTTGATTTTGTACTAAGAAAAAATCCAATTTTTTTTTTTTTTTTTTTCATTTTTTTTTCTAAGTGTCTGATCGAGAGAAGGAAAAAGAGGTGATTTTTAGCCACTCTCGATTTTGTACTTAGAAAAAATCCATTTTTTTTTTCTTTTTTTCCGTTTTTTTTCTAAGTGTCTGATCGAGAGAAGGAAAAAGAGGTGATTTTTAGCCTCTCTCGATTTTGTACTTAGAAAAAATCCAAATTTTTTTTTTTTTTTTTTCCGTTTTTTTTCTAAGTGTCTGATCGAGAGAAGGAAAAAGAGGTGATTTTTAGCGTCTCTCGATTTTGTACTTAGAAAAAATCCAAATTTTTTTTTTTTTTTTTTCCGTTTTTTTTCTAAGTGTCTGATCGAGAGAAGGAAAAAGAGGTGATTTTTAGCCTCTCTTGATTTTGTACTTAGAAAAAATCCAATTTTTTTTTTTTTTTTTTTCATTTTTTTTTCTAAGTGTCTGATCGAGAGAAGGAAAAAGAGGTGATTTTTAGCCACTCTCGATTTTGTACTTAGAAAAAATCCATTTTTTTTTTTCTTTTTTTCCGTTTTTTTTCTAAGTGTCTGATCGAGAGAAGGAAAAAGAGGTGATTTTTAGCCTCTCTCGATTTTGTGTACTTAGAAAAAATCCAAATTTTTTTTTTTTTTTTCCGTTTTTTTTCTAAGTGTCTGATCGAGAGAAGGAAAAAGAGGTGATTTTTAGCCTCTCTTGATTTTGTACTTAGAAAAAATCCTATTTTTTTTTTTTTTCTTTTTTTTTTCTAAGTGTCTGATCGAGAGAAGGAAAAAGAGGTGATTTTTAGCCACTCTCGATTTTGTACTTCGAAAAAATCAAAATTTTTTTTTTTTTTTTTTCCGTTTTTTTTTCTAAGTGTCTGATCGAGAGAAGGAAAAAGAGGTGATTTTTAGCCACTCTCGATTTTGTACTTAGAAAAAATCCAAATTTTTTTTTTTTTTTTTCCGTTTTTTTTCTAAGTGTCTGATCGAGAGAAGGAAAAAGAGGTGATTTTTAGCCTCTCTCGATTTTGTACTTAGAAAAAATCCAAATTTTTTTTTTTTTTTTTTCCGTTTTTTTTCTAAGTGTGTGATCGAGAGAAGGAAAAAGAGGTGATTTTTAGCCTCTCTTGATTTTGTACTTAGAAAAAATCCAATTTTTTTTTTTTTTTTCATTTTTTTTTCTAAGTGTCTGATCGAGAGAAGGAAAAAGAGGTGATTTTTAGCCACTCTCGATTTTGTACTTAGAAAAAATCCAAATTTTTTTTTTTTTTTTCCGTTTTTTTTCTAAGTGTCTGATCGAGAGAAGGAAAAAGAGGTGATTTTTAGCCTCTCTTGATTTTGTACTTAGAAAAAATCCAATTTTTTTTTTTTTTTTTTCCATTTTTTTTCTAAGTGTCTGATCGAGAGAAGGAAAAAGAGGTGATTTTTAGCCTCTCTCGATTTTGTACTTAGAAAAAATCCAAATTTTTATTTTTTTTTTTTCCGTTTTTTTTCTAAGTGTCTGATCGAGAGAAGGAAAAAGAGGTGATTTTTAGCCTCTCTTGATTTTGTACTTAGAAAAAATCCAATTTTTTTTTTTTTTTTCATTTTTTTTTCTAAGTGTCTGATCGAGAGAAGGAAAAAGAGGTGATTTTTAGCCACTCTCGATTTTGTACTTAGAAAAAATCAAAAATTTTTTTTTTTTTTTTTCCCTTTTTTTTCTAAGTGTCTGATCGAGAGAAGGAAAAAGAGGTGATTTTTAGCCTCTCTCGATTTTGTACTTAGAAAAAATCCAAATTTTATTTTTTTTTTTTCTCCGTTTTTTTTCTAAGTGTCTGATCGAGAGAAGGAAAAAGAGGTGATTTTTAGCCACTCTCGATTTTGTACTTAGAAAAAATCCAAATTTTTTTTTTTTTTTTTCCGTTTTTTTCTAAGTGTCTGATCGAGAGAAGGAAAAAGAGGTGATTTTTAGCCACTCTCGATTTTGTACTTAGAAAAAATCCAAATTTTTTTTTTTTTTTTTCCGTTTTTTTTCTAAGTGTCTGATCGAGAGAAGGAAAAAGAGGTGATTTTTAGCCTCTCCGATTTTGTACTTAGAAAAAATCCAAATTTTTTATTTTTTTTTTTCAGTTTTTTTTCTAAGTGTCTGATCGAGAGAAGGAAAAAGAGGTGATTTTTAGCCTCTCTCGATTTTGTACTTAGAAAAAATCCAATTTTTTTTAAATTTTTTTTCATTTTTTTTTCTAAGTGTCTGATCGAGAGAAGGAAAAAGAGGTGATTTTTAGCCACTCTCGATTTAGTACTTAGAAAAAATCCAATTTTTTTTTTTTTTTTTTTCCGTTTTTTTTCTAAGTGTCTGATCGAGAGAAGGAAAAAGAGGTGATTTTTAGCCACTCTCGATTTTGTACTTAGAAAAAATCCAAATTTTTTTTTTTTTTTTTCCGTTTTTTTTCTAAGTGTCTGATCGAGAGAAGGAAAAAGAGGTGATTTTTAGCCTCTCTCGATTTTGTACTTAGAAAAAATCCAATTTTTTTTTTTTTTTTTTCAGTTTTTTTTCTAAGTGTCTGATCGAGAGAAGGAAAAAGAGGTGATTTTTAGCCTCTTTTGATTTTGTACTTAGAAAAAATCCAATTTTTTTTTTTTTTTTTCATTTTTTTTTCTAAGTGTCTGATCGAGAGAAGGAAAAAGAGGTGATTTTTAGCCACTCTCGATTTTGTACTTAGAAAAAATCCAATTTTTTTTTTTTTTTTTTCCGTTTTTTTTCTTAGTGTCTGATCGAGAGAAGGAAAAAGAGGTGATTTTTAGCCTCTCTCGATTTTGTACCTGGAAAAAATCCAATTTTTTTTTTTTTTTTTTCCGTTTTTTTTCTAAGTGTGTGATCGAGAGAAGGAAAAAGAGGTGATTTTTAGCCTCTCTTGATTTTGTACTTAGAAAAAATCCAATTTTTTTTTTTTTTTTCTTTTTTTTTTCTAAGTGTCTGATCGAGAGAAGGAAAAAGAGGTGATTTTTAGCCACTCTCGATTTTGTACTTAGAAAAAATCCAATTTTTTTTTTTTTTTTTTCCGTTTTTTTTCTTAGTGTCTGATCGAGAGAAGGAAAAAGAGGTGATTTTTAGCCTCTCTCGATTTTGTACCTAGAAAAAATCCAATTTTTTTTTTTTTTTTTTTCCGTTTTTTTTCTAAGTGTGTGATCGAGAGAAGGAAAAAGAGGTGATTTTTAGCCTCTCTTGATTTTGTACTTAGAAAAAATCCAATTTTTTTTTTTTTTTTCATTTTTTTTTCTAAGTGTCTGATCGAGAGAAGGAAAAAGAGGTGATTTTTAGCCACTCTCGATTTTGTACTTAGAAAAAATCCAATTTTTTTTTTTTTTTTTTTCCGTTTTTTTTCTAAGTGTCTGATCGAGAGAAGGAAAAAGAGGTGATTTTTAGCCTCTCTTGATTTTGTACTTAGAAAAAATCCAATTTTTTTTTTTTTTTTTTCATTTTTTTTTCTAAGTGTCTGATCGAGAGAAGGAAAAAGAGGTGATTTTTAGCCACTCTCGATTTTGTACTTAGAAAAAATCCATTTTTTTTTTCTTTTTTTCCGTTTTTTTTCTAAGTGTCTGATCGAGAGAAGGAAAAAGAGGTGATTTTTAGCCTCTCTCGATTTTGTACTTAGAAAAAATCCAAATTTTTTTTTTTTTTTTTTCCGTTTTTTTTCTAAGTGTCTGATCGAGAGAAGGAAAAAGAGGTGATTTTTAGCGTCTCTCGATTTTGTACTTAGAAAAAATCCAAATTTTTTTTTTTTTTTTTTCCGTTTTTTTTCTAAGTGTCTGATCGAGAGAAGGAAAAAGAGGTGATTTTTAGCCTCTCTTGATTTTGTACTTAGAAAAAATCCAATTTTTTTTTTTTTTTTTTTCATTTTTTTTTCTAAGTGTCTGATCGAGAGAAGGAAAAAGAGGTGATTTTTAGCCACTCTCGATTTTGTACTTAGAAAAAATCCATTTTTTTTTTTCTTTTTTTCCGTTTTTTTTCTAAGTGTCTGATCGAGAGAAGGAAAAAGAGGTGATTTTTAGCCTCTCTCGATTTTGTACTTAGAAAAAATCCAAATTTTTTTTTTTTTTTTCCGTTTTTTTTCTAAGTGTCTGATCGAGAGAAGGAAAAAGAGGTGATTTTTAGCCTCTCTTGATTTTGTACTTAGAAAAAATCCTATTTTTTTTTTTTTTTTTTCTTTTTTTTTTCTAAGTGTCTGATCGAGAGAAGGAAAAAGAGGTGATTTTTAGCCACTCTCGATTTTGTACTTCGAAAAAATCAAAAATTTTTTTTTTTTTTTTTCCGTTTTTTTTCTAAGTGTCTGATCGAGAGAAGGAAAAAGAGGTGATTTTTAGCCACTCTCGATTTTGTACTTAGAAAAAATCCAATTTTTTTTTTTTTTTTTTCCGTTTTTTTTCTAAGTGTCTGATCGAGAGAAGGAAAAAGAGGTGATTTTTAGCCTCTCTCGATTTTGTACTTAGAAAAAATCCAAATTTTTTTTTTTTTTTTTTCCGTTTTTTTTCTAAGTGTGTGATCGAGAGAAGGAAAAAGAGGTGATTTTTAGCCTCTCTTGATTTTGTACTTAGAAAAAATCCAATTTTTTTTTTTTTTTTCATTTTTTTTTCTAAGTGTCTGATCGAGAGAAGGAAAAAGAGGTGATTTTTAGCCACTCTCGATTTTGTACTTAGAAAAAATCCAATTTTTTTTTTTTTTTTTTCCGTTTTTTTTCTAAGTGTCTGATCGAGAGAAGGAAAAAGAGGTGATTTTTAGCCTCTCTTGATTTTGTACTTAGAAAAAATCCAATTTTTTTTTTTTTTTTTTCCATTTTTTTTCTAAGTGTCTGATCGAGAGAAGGAAAAAGAGGTGATTTTTAGCCTCTCTCGATTTTGTACTTAGAAAAAATCCAAATTTTTATTTTTTTTTTTTCCGTTTTTTTTCTAAGTGTCTGATCGAGAGAAGGAAAAAGAGGTGATTTTTAGCCTCTCTTGATTTTGTACTTAGAAAAAATCCAATTTTTTTTTTTTTTTCCATTTTTTTTTCTAAGTGTCTGATCGAGAGAAGGAAAAAGAGGTGATTTTTAGCCACTCTCGATTTTGTACTTAGAAAAAATCAAAAATTTTTTTTTTTTTTTTTCCCTTTTTTTTCTAAGTGTCTGATCGAGAGAAGGAAAAAGAGGTGATTTTTAGCCTCTCTCGATTTTGTACTTAGAAAAAATCCAAATTTTTTTTTTTTTTTTTCTCCGTTTTTTTTCTAAGTGTCTGATCGAGAGAAGGAAAAAGAGGTGATTTTTAGCCACTCTCGATTTTGTACTTAGAAAAAATCCAAATTTTTTTTTTTTTTTTTCCGTTTTTTTCTAAGTGTCTGATCGAGAGAAGGAAAAAGAGGTGATTTTTAGCCACTCTCGATTTTGTACTTAGAAAAAATCCAAATTTTTTTTTTTTTTTTTCCGTTTTTTTTCTAAGTGTCTGATCGAGAGAAGGAAAAAGAGGTGATTTTTAGCCTCTCTCGATTTTGTACTTAGAAAAAATCCAAATTTTTTATTTTTTTTTTTCAGTTTTTTTTCTAAGTGTCTGATCGAGAGAAGGAAAAAGAGGTGATTTTTAGCCTCTCTTGATTTTGTACTTAGAAAAAATCCAATTTTTTTTAAATTTTTTTTCATTTTTTTTCTAAGTGTCTGATCGAGAGAAGGAAAAAGAGGTGATTTTTAGCCACTCTCGATTTAGTACTTAGAAAAAATCCAAATTTTTTTTTTTTTTTTTTCCGTTTTTTTTCTAAGTGTCTGATCGAGAGAAGGAAAAAGAGGTGATTTTTAGCCACTCTCGATTTTGTACTTAGAAAAAATCCAAATTTTTTTTTTTTTTTTTCCGTTTTTTTTCTAAGTGTCTGATCGAGAGAAGGAAAAAGAGGTGATTTTTAGCCTCTCTCGATTTTGTACTTAGAAAAAATCCAATTTTTTTTTTTTTTTTTTCAGTTTTTTTTCTAAGTGTCTGATCGAGAGAAGGAAAAAGAGGTGATTTTTAGCCTCTTTTGATTTTGTACTTAGAAAAAATCCAATTTTTTTTTTTTTTTTTCATTTTTTTTTCTAAGTGTCTGATCGAGAGAAGGAAAAAGAGGTGATTTTTAGCCACTCTCGATTTTGTACTTAGAAAAAATCCAATTTTTTTTTTTTTTTTTTCCGTTTTTTTTCTTAGTGTCTGATCGAGAGAAGGAAAAAGAGGTGATTTTTAGCCTCTCTCGATTTTGTACCTAGAAAAAATCCAATTTTTTTTTTTTTTTTTTTCCGTTTTTTTTCTAAGTGTGTGATCGAGAGAAGGAAAAAGAGGTGATTTTTAGCCTCTCTTGATTTTGTACTTAGAAAAAATCCAATTTTTTTTTTTTTTTCTTTTTTTTTTCTAAGTGTCTGATCGAGAGAAGGAAAAAGAGGTGATTTTTAGCCACTCTCGATTTTGTACTTAGAAAAAATCCAAATTTTTTTTTTTTTTTTTCCGTTTTTTTTCTAAGTGTCTGATCGAGAGAAGGAAAAAGAGGTGATTTTTAGCCTCTCTTGATTTTGTACTTAGAAAAAATCCAATTTTTTTTTTTTTTTTTTTCCGTTTTTTTTCTAAGTGTCTGATCGAGAGAAGGAAAAAGAGGTGATTTTTAGCCTCTCTTGATTTTGTACTTAGAAAAAATCCAATTTTTTTAAAATTTTTTTTCATTTTTTTTTCTAAGTGTCTGATCGAGAGAAGGAAAAAGAGGTGATTTTTAGCCACTCTCGATTTAGTACTTAGAAAAAATCCAAATTTTTTTTTTTTTTTTTTCCGTTTTTTTTCTAAGTGTCTGATCGAGAGAAGGAAAAAGAGGTGATTTTTAGCCACTCTCGATTTTGTACTTAGAAAAAATCCAAATTTTTTTTTTTTTTTTTCCGTTTTTTTTCTAAGTGTCTGATCGAGAGAAGGAAAAAGAGGTGATTTTTAGCCTCTCTCGATTTTGTACTTAGAAAAAATCCAATTTTTTTTTTTTTTTTTTCAGTTTTTTTTCTAAGTGTCTGATCGAGAGAAGGAAAAAGAGGTGATTTTTAGCCTCTTTTGATTTTGTACTTAGAAAAAATCCAATTTTTTTTTTTTTTTTTCTTTTTTTTTTCTAAGTGTCTGATCGAGAGAAGGAAAAAGAGGTGATTTTTAGCCACTCTCGATTTTGTACTTAGAAAAAATCCAATTTTTTTTTTTTTTTTTCCGTTTTTTTTCTTAGTGTCTGATCGAGAGAAGGAAAAAGAGGTGATTTTTAGCCTCTCTCGATTTTGTACCTAGAAAAAATCCAATTTTTTTTTTTTTTTTTTTCCGTTTTTTTTCTAAGTGTGTGATCGAGAGAAGGAAAAAGAGGTGATTTTTAGCCTCTCTTGATTTTGTACTTAGAAAAAATCCAATTTTTTTTTTTTTTTTCATTTTTTTTTCTAAGTGTCTGATCGAGAGAAGGAAAAAGAGGTGATTTTTAGCCACTCTCGATTTTGTACTTAGAAAAAATCCAAATTTTTTTTTTTTTTTTTTCCGTTTTTTTTCTAAGTGTCTGATCGAGAGAAGGAAAAAGAGGTGATTTTTAGCCTCTCTTGATTTTGTACTTAGAAAAAATCCAATTTTTTTTTTTTTTTTTCATTTTTTTTTCTAAGTGTCTGATCGAGAGAAGGAAAAAGAGGTGATTTTTAGCCACTCTCGATTTTGTACTTAGAAAAAATCCAATTTTTTTTTCTTTTTTTCCGTTTTTTTTCTAAGTGTCTGATCGAGAGAAGGAAAAAGAGGTGATTTTTAGCCTCTCTCGATTTTGTACTTAGAAAAAATCCAAATTTTTTTTTTTTTTTTTTCCGTTTTTTTTCTAAGTGTCTGATCGAGAGAAGGAAAAAGAGGTGATTTTTAGCCTCTCTTGATTTTGTACTTAGAAAAAATCCTATTTTTTTTTTTTTTTTCTTTTTTTTTTCTAAGTGTCTGATCGAGAGAAGGAAAAAGAGGTGATTTTTAGCCACTCTCGATTTTGTACTTCGAAAAAATCAAAATTTTTTTTTTTTTTTTTCCGTTTTTTTTCTAAGTGTCTGATCGAGGGAAGGAAAAAGAGGTGATTTTTAGCCTCTCTTGATTTTGTACTTAGAAAAAATCCAATTTTTTTTTTTTTTTTTTTCATTTTTTTTTCTAAGTGTCTGATCGAGAGAAGGAAAAAGAGGTGATTTTTAGCCACTCTCGATTTTGTACTTAGAAAAAATCCAATTTTTTTTTTTTTTTTTTCCGTTTTTTTTCTAAGTGTCTGATCGAGAGAAGGAAAAAGAGGTGATTTTTAGCCACTCTCGATTTTGTACTTAGAAAAAATCCAAATTTTTTTTTTTTTTTTTTCCGTTTTTTTTCTAAGTGTCTGATCGAGAGAAGGAAAAAGAGGTGATTTTTAGCCTCTCTTGATTTTGTACTTAGAAAAAATCCAATTTTTTTTTTTTTTTTTTCATTTTTTTTTCTAAGTGTCTGATCGAGAGAAGGAAAAAGAGGTGATTTTTAGCCACTCTCGATTTTGTACTTAGAAAAAATCCAAATTTTTTTTTTTTTTTTTCCGTTTTTTTTCTAAGTGTCTGATCGAGAGAAGGAAAAAGAGGTGATTTTTAGCCTCTCTCGATTTTGTACTTAGAAAAAATCCAAATTTTTTTTTTTTTTTTTCCGTTTTTTTTCTAAGTGTCTGATCGAGAGAAGGAAAAAGAGGTGATTTTTAGCCTCTCTCGATTTTGTACTTAGAAAAAATCCAAATTTTTTTTTTTTTTTTTTCCGTTTTTTTTCTAAGTGTCTGATCGAGAGAAGGAAAAAGAGGTGATTTTTAGCCTCTCTCGATTTTGTACTTAGAAAAAATCCAAATTTTTTTTTTTTTTTTTTCATTTTTTTTCTAAGTGTCTGATCGAGAGAAGGAAAAAGAGGTGATTTTTAGCCACTCTCGATTTTGTACTTAGAAAAAATCCAAATTTTTTTTTTTTTTTTTTCCGTTTTTTTTCTAAGTGTCTGATCGAGAGAAGGAAAAAGAGGTGATTTTTAGCCTCTCTTGATTTTGTACTTAGAAAAAATCCAATTTTTTTTTTTTTTTTTTCATTTTTTTTTCTAAGTGTCTGATCGAGAGAAGGAAAAAGAGGTGATTTTTAGCCACTCTCGATTTTGTACTTAGAAAAAATCCATTTTTTTTTTCTTTTTTTCCGTTTTTTTTCTAAGTGTCTGATCGAGAGAAGGAAAAAGAGGTGATTTTTAGCCTCTCTCGATTTTGTACTTAGAAAAAATCCAATTTTTTTTTTTTTTTTTTCCCGTTTTTTTTCTAAGTGTCTGATCGAGAGAAGGAAAAAGAGGTGATTTTTAGCCTCTCTTGATTTTGTACTTAGAAAAAATCCTATTTTTTTTTTTTTTTTTTCTTTTTTTTTTCTAAGTGTCTGATCGAGAGAAGGAAAAAGAGGTGATTTTTAGCCACTCTCGATTTTGTACTTCGAAAAAATCAAAATTTTTTTTTTTTTTTTTCCGTTTTTTTTCTAAGTGTCTGATCGAGAGAAGGAAAAAGAGGTGATTTTTAGCCTCTCTTGATTTTGTACTTAGAAAAAATCCAATTTTTTTTTTTTTTTTTTTCATTTTTTTTTCTAAGTGTCTGATCGAGAGAAGGAAAAAGAGGTGATTTTTAGCCACTCTCGATTTTGTACTTAGAAAAAATCCAATTTTTTTTTTTTTTTTTTCCGTTTTTTTTCTAAGTGTCTGATCGAGAGAAGGAAAAAGAGGTGATTTTTAGCCACTCTCGATTTTGTACTTAGAAAAAATCCAAATTTTTTTTTTTTTTTTTTCCGTTTTTTTTCTAAGTGTCTGATCGAGAGAAGGAAAAAGAGGTGATTTTTAGCCTCTCTTGATTTTGTACTTAGAAAAAATCCAATTTTTTTTTTTTTTTTTTCATTTTTTTTTCTAAGTGTCTGATCGAGAGAAGGAAAAAGAGGTGATTTTTAGCCACTCTCGATTTTGTACTTAGAAAAAATCCAAATTTTTTTTTTTTTTTTTCCGTTTTTTTTCTAAGTGTCTGATCGAGAGAAGGAAAAAGAGGTGATTTTTAGCCTCTCTCGATTTTGTACTTAGAAAAAATCCAAATTTTTTTTTTTTTTTTTTCCGTTTTTTTTCTAAGTGTCTGATCGAGAGAAGGAAAAAGAGGTGATTTTTAGCCTCTCTCGATTTTGTACTTAGAAAAAATCCAAATTTTTTTTTTTTTTTTTTCCGTTTTTTTTCTAAGTGTCTGATCGAGAGAAGGAAAAAGAGGTGATTTTTAGCCTCTCTCGATTTTGTACTTAGAAAAAATCCAAATTTTTTTTTTTTTTTTTCATTTTTTTTTCTAAGTGTCTGATCGAGAGAAGGAAAAAGAGGTGATTTTTAGCCACTCTCGATTTTGTACTTAGAAAAAATCCAAATTTTTTTTTTTTTTTTTTCCGTTTTTTTTCTAAGTGTCTGATCGAGAGAAGGAAAAAGAGGTGATTTTTAGCCTCTCTTGATTTTGTACTTAGAAAAAATCCAATTTTTTTTTTTTTTTTTTCTTTTTTTTTTCTAAGTGTCTGATCGAGAGAAGGAAAA
>NW_026908264.1:0-33368 GCF_033978785.1 Entelurus aequoreus
CCAAATTTTTTTTTTTTTTTTTTCCGTTTTTTTTCTAAGTGTCTGATCGAGAGAAGGAAAAAGAGGTGATTTTTAGCCACTCTCGATTTTGTACTTAGAAAAAATCCAAATTTTTTTTTTTTTTTTTTTCCGTTTTTTTTCTAAGTGTCTGATCGAGAGAAGGAAAAAGAGGTGATTTTTAGCCTCTCTCGATTTTGTACTTAGAAAAAATCCAATTTTTTTTTTTTTTTTTTCCGTTTTTTTTTCTAAGTGTCTGATCGAGAGAAGGAAAAGAGGTGATTTTTAGCCACTCTCGATTTTGTACTTAGAAAAAATCCAAATTTTTTTTTTTTTTTTTCCGTTTTTTTTCTAAGTGTCTGATCGAGAGAAGGAAAAAGAGGTGATTTTTAGCCACTCTCGATTTTGTACTTAGAAAAAATCCAAATTTTTTTTTTTTTTTTTCCGTTTTTTTTCTAAGTGTCTGATCGAGAGAAGGAAAAAGAGGTGATTTTTAGCCTCTCTCGATTTTGTACTTAGAAAAAATCCAATTTTTTTTTTTTTTTTTTTCCGTTTTTTTTCTAAGTGTCTGATCGAGAGAAAGGAAAAAGAGGTGATTTTTAGCCTCTCTCGATTTTGTACTTAGAAAAAATCCAAATTTTTTTTTTTTTTTTTCCGTTTTTTTTCTAAGTGTCTGATCGAGAGAAGGAAAAAGAGGTGATTTTTAGCCACTCTCGATTTTGTACTTAGAAAAAATCCAAATTTTTTTTTTTTTTTTTTCCGTTTTTTTTTCTAAGTGTCTGATCGAGAGAAGGAAAAAGAGGTGATTTTTAGCCTCTCTCGATTTTGTACTTAGAAAAAATCCAATTTTTTTTTTTTTTTTTTTCCGTTTTTTTTCTAAGTGTCTGATCGAGAGAAGGAAAAAGAGGTGATTTTTAGCCACTCTCGATTTTGTACTTAGAAAAAATCCAATTTTTTTTTTTTTTTTTTCCGTTTTTTTTCTAAGTGTCTGATCGAGAGAAGGAAAAAGAGGTGATTTTTAGCCACTCTCGATTTTGTACTTAGAAAAAATCCAAATTTTTTTTTTTTTTTTTCCGTTTTTTTTCTAAGTGTCAGATCGAGAGAAGGAAAAAGAGGTGATTTTTAGCCTCTCTCGATTTTGTACTTAGAAAAAATCCAAATTTTTTTTTTTTTTTTTCCGTTTTTTTTCTAAGTGTCTGATCGAGAGAAGGAAAAAGAGGTGATTTTTAGCCTCTCTCGATTTTGTACTTAGAAAAAATCCAAATTTTTTTTTTTTTTTTTTCCGTTTTTTTTCTAAGTGTCTGATCGAGAGAAGGAAAAAGAGGTGATTTTTAGCCTCTCTCGATTTTGTACTTAGAAAAAATCCAAATTTTTTTTTTTTTTTTTCCGTTTTTTTTCTAAGTGTCTGATCGAGAGAAGGAAAAAGAGGTGATTTTTAGCCACTCTCGATTTTGTACTTAGAAAAAATCCAAATTTTTTTTTTTTTTTTTCCGTTTTTTTTCTAAGTGTCTGATCGAGAGAAGGAAAAAGAGGTGATTTTTAGCCTCTCTCGATTTTGTACTTAGAAAAAATCCAAATTTTTTTTTTTTTTTTTTCCGTTTTTTTTCTAAGTGTCTGATCGAGAGAAGGAAAAAGAGGTGATTTTTAGCCTCTCTCGATTTTGTACTTAGAAAAAATCCAAATTTTTTTTTTTTTTTTTTTCCGTTTTTTTTCTAAGTGTCTGATCGAGAGAAGGAAAAAGAGGTGATTTTTAGCCACTCTCGATTTTGTACTTAGAAAAAATCCAAATTTTTTTTTTTTTTTTTTCCGTTTTTTTTCTAAGTGTCTGATCGAGAGAAGGAAAAAGAGGTGATTTTTAGCCACTCTCGATTTTGTACTTAGAAAAAATCCAAATTTTTTTTTTTTTTTTTCCGTTTTTTTTCTAAGTGTCTGATCGAGAGAAGGAAAAAGAGGTGATTTTTAGCCACTCTCGATTTTGTACTTAGAAAAAATCCAAATTTTTTTTTTTTTTTTTTTTCCGTTTTTTTTCTAAGTGTCTGATCGAGAGAAGGAAAAAGAGGTGATTTTTAGCCTCTCTCGATTTTGTACTTAGAAAAAATCCAAATTTTTTTTTTTTTTTTTTCCGTTTTTTTTTCTAAGTGTCTGATCGAGAGAAGGAAAAAGAGGTGATTTTTAGCCACTCTCGATTTTGTACTTAGAAAAAATCCAAATTTTTTTTTTTTTTTTTTCCGTTTTTTTTCTAAGTGTCTGATCGAGAGAAGGAAAAAGAGGTGATTTTTAGCCACTCTCGATTTTGTACTTAGAAAAAATCCAAATTTTTTTTTTTTTTTTTCCGTTTTTTTTCTAAGTGTCTGATCGAGAGAAGGAAAAAGAGGTGATTTTTAGCCTCTCTCGATTTTGTACTTAGAAAAAATCCAAATTTTTTTTTTTTTTTTTTCCGTTTTTTTTCTAAGTGTCTGATCGAGAGAAGGAAAAAGAGGTGATTTTTAGCCTCTCTCGATTTTGTACTTAGAAAAAATCCAAATTTTTTTTTTTTTTTTTTCCGTTTTTTTTCTAAGTGTCTGATCGAGAGAAGGAAAAAGAGGTGATTTTTAGCCACTCTCGATTTTGTACTTAGAAAAAATCCAAATTTTTTTTTTTTTTTTTCCGTTTTTTTTCTAAGTGTCTGATCGAGAGAAGGAAAAAGAGGTGATTTTTAGCCTCTCTCGATTTTGTACTTAGAAAAATCCAAATTTTTTTTTTTTTTTTTTTCCGTTTTTTTTCTAAGTGTCTGATCGAGAAAAGGAAAAAGAGGTGATTTTTAGCCTCTCTCGATTTTGTACTTAGAAAAAATCCAAATTTTTTTTTTTTTTTTTTCCGTTTTTTTTCTAAGTGTCTGATCGAGAGAAGGAAAAAGAGGTGATTTTTAGCCACTCTCGATTTTGTACTTAGAAAAAATCCAAATTTTTTTTTTTTTTTTTCCGTTTTTTTTCTAAGTGTCTGATCGAGAGAAGGAAAAAGAGGTGATTTTTAGCCACTCTCGATTTTGTACTTAGAAAAAATCCAATTTTTTTTTTTTTTTTTTTTCCGTTTTTTTTCTAAGTGTCTGATCGAGAGAAGGAAAAAGAGGTGATTTTTAGCCTCTCTCGATTTTGTACTTAGAAAAAATCCAATTTTTTTTTTTTTTTTTTTCGTTTTTTTTTCTAAGTGTCTGATCGAGAGAAGGAAAAAGAGGTGATTTTTAGCCACTCTCGATTTTGTACTTAGAAAAAATCCAAATTTTTTTTTTTTTTTTTTCCGTTTTTTTTCTAAGTGTCTGATCGAGAGAAGGAAAAAGAGGTGATTTTTAGCCACTCTCGATTTTGTACTTAGAAAAAATCCAAATTTTTTTTTTTTTTTTTTCCGTTTTTTTTCTAAGTGTCTGATCGAGAGAAGGAAAAAGAGGTGATTTTTAGCCTCTCTCGATTTTGTACTTAGAAAAAATCCAAATTTTTTTTTTTTTTTTTTCCGTTTTTTTTCTAAGTGTCTGATCGAGAGAAGGAAAAAGAGGTGATTTTTAGCCACTCTCGATTTTGTACTTAGAAAAAATCCAAATTTTTTTTTTTTTTTTTTTCCGTTTTTTTTCTAAGTGTCTGATCGAGAGAAGGAAAAAGAGGTGATTTTTAGCCACTCTCGATTTTGTACTTAGAAAAAATCCAATTTTTTTTTTTTTTTTTTCCGTTTTTTTTCTAAGTGTCTGATCGAGAGAAGGAAAAAGAGGTGATTTTTAGCCTCTCTCGATTTTGTACTTAGAAAAAATCCAATTTTTTTTTTTTTTTTTTCATTTTTTTTTCTAAGTGTCTGATCGAGAGAAGGAAAAAGAGGTGATTTTTAGCCACTCTCGATTTTGTACTTAGAAAAAATCCAAATTTTTTTTTTTTTTTTTCCGTTTTTTTTCTAAGTGTCTGATCGAGAGAAGGAAAAAGAGGTGATTTTTAGCCACTCTCGATTTTGTACTTAGAAAAAATCCAAATTTTTTTTTTTTTTTTTCCGTTTTTTTTCTAAGTGTCTGATCGAGAGAAGGAAAAAGAGGTGATTTTTAGCCTCTCTCGATTTTGTACTTAGAAAAAATCCAAATTTTTTTTTTTTTTTTTTTCCGTTTTTTTTCTAAGTGTCTGATCGAGAGAAGGAAAAAGAGGTGATTTTTAGCCTCTCTCGATTTTGTACTTAGAAAAAATCCAAATTTTTTTTTTTTTTTTTCCGTTTTTTTTCTAAGTGTCTGATCGAGAGAAGGAAAAAGAGGTGATTTTTAGCCACTCTCGATTTTGTACTTAGAAAAAATCCAAATTTTTTTTTTTTTTTTTTCCGTTTTTTTTCTAAGTGTCTGATCGAGAGAAGGAAAAAGAGGTGATTTTTAGCCTCTCTCGATTTTGTACTTAGAAAAAATCCAAATTTTTTTTTTTTTTTTTTTCCGTTTTTTTTCTAAGTGTCTGATCGAGAAAAGGAAAAAGAGGTGATTTTTAGCCTCTCTCGATTTTGTACTTAGAAAAAATCCAAATTTTTTTTTTTTTTTTTCCGTTTTTTTTCTAAGTGTCTGATCGAGAGAAGGAAAAAGAGGTGATTTTTAGCCACTCTCGATTTTGTACTTAGAAAAAATCCAAATTTTTTTTTTTTTTTTTTTCCGTTTTTTTTCTAAGTGTCTGATCGAGAGAAGGAAAAAGAGGTGATTTTTAGCCACTCTCGATTTTGTACTTAGAAAAAATCCAATTTTTTTTTTTTTTTTTTTCCGTTTTTTTTCTAAGTGTCTGATCGAGAGAAGGAAAAAGAGGTGATTTTTAGCCTCTCTCGATTTTGTACTTAGAAAAAATCCAATTTTTTTTTTTTTTTTTTCCTTTTTTTTTCTAAGTGTCTGATCGAGAGAAGGAAAAAGAGGTGATTTTTAGCCACTCTCGATTTTGTACTTAGAAAAAATCCAAATTTTTTTTTTTTTTTTTTCCGTTTTTTTTCTAAGTGTCTGATCGAGAGAAGGAAAAAGAGGTGATTTTTAGCCACTCTCGATTTTGTACTTAGAAAAAATCCAAATTTTTTTTTTTTTTTTCCCGTTTTTTTTCTAAGTGTCTGATCGAGAGAAGGAAAAAGAGGTGATTTTTAGCCTCTCTCGATTTTGTACTTAGAAAAAATCCAAATTTTTTTTTTTTTTTTTTCCGTTTTTTTTTCTAAGTGTCTGATCGAGAAAAGGAAAAAGAGGTGATTTTTAGCCTCTCTCGATTTTGTACTTAGAAAAAATCCAAATTTTTTTTTTTTTTTTTCCGTTTTTTTTCTAAGTGTCTGATCGAGAGAAGGAAAAAGAGGTGATTTTTAGCCACTCTCGATTTTGTACTTAGAAAAAATCCAAATTTTTTTTTTTTTTTTTTCCGTTTTTTTTCTAAGTGTCTGATCGAGAGAAGGAAAAAGAGGTGATTTTTAGCCTCTCTCGATTTTGTACTTAGAAAAAATCCAATTTTTTTTTTTTTTTTTTCCGTTTTTTTTCTAAGTGTCTGATCGAGAAAAGGAAAAAGAGGTGATTTTTAGCCTCTCTCGATTTTGTACTTAGAAAAAATCCAAATTTTTTTTTTTTTTTTTTCCGTTTTTTTTCTAAGTGTCTGATCGAGAGAAGGAAAAAGAGGTGATTTTTAGCCACTCTCGATTTTGTACTTAGAAAAAATCCAAATTTTTTTTTTTTTTTTTTCCGTTTTTTTTCTAAGTGTCTGATCGAGAGAAGGAAAAAGAGGTGATTTTTAGCCACTCTCGATTTTGTACTTAGAAAAAATCCAATTTTTTTTTTTTTTTTTTTCCGTTTTTTTTCTAAGTGTCTGATCGAGAGAAGGAAAAAGAGGTGATTTTTAGCCTCTCTCGATTTTGTACTTAGAAAAAATCCAATTTTTTTTTTTTTTTTTTCGTTTTTTTTCTAAGTGTCTGATCGAGAGAAGGAAAAAGAGGTGATTTTTAGCCACTCTCGATTTTGTACTTAGAAAAAATCCAAATTTTTTTTTTTTTTTTTTCCGTTTTTTTTCTAAGTGTCTGATCGAGAGAAGGAAAAAGAGGTGATTTTTAGCCACTCTCGATTTGTACTTAGAAAAAATCCAAATTTTTTTTTTTTTTTTTCCGTTTTTTTTCTAAGTGTCTGATCGAGAGAAGGAAAAAGAGGTGATTTTTAGCCTCTCTCGATTTTGTACTTAGAAAAAATCCAAATTTTTTTTTTTTTTTTTTTCCGTTTTTTTTCTAAGTGTCTGATCGAGAGAAGGAAAAAGAGGTGATTTTTAGCCTCTCTCGATTTTGTACTTAGAAAAAATCCAAATTTTTTTTTTTTTTTTTCCGTTTTTTTTCTAAGTGTCTGATCGAGAGAAGGAAAAAGAGGTGATTTTTAGCCACTCTCGATTTTGTACTTAGAAAAAATCCAAATTTTTTTTTTTTTTTTTTTCCGTTTTTTTTCTAAGTGTCTGATCGAGAGAAGGAAAAAGAGGTGATTTTTAGCCTCTCTCGATTTTGTACTTAGAAAAAATCCAATTTTTTTTTTTTTTTTTTCATTTTTTTTTCTAAGTGTCTGATCGAGAGAAGGAAAAAGAGGTGATTTTTAGCCACTCTCGATTTTGTACTTAGAAAAAATCCAAATTTTTTTTTTTTTTTTTCCGTTTTTTTTCTAAGTGTCTGATCGAGAGAAGGAAAAAGAGGTGATTTTTAGCCACTCTCGATTTTGTACTTAGAAAAAATCCAAATTTTTTTTTTTTTTTTTCCGTTTTTTTTCTAAGTGTCTGATCGAGAGAAGGAAAAAGAGGTGATTTTTAGCCTCTCTCGATTTTGTACTTAGAAAAAATCCAAATTTTTTTTTTTTTTTTTTCCGTTTTTTTTCTAAGTGTCTGATCGAGAAAAGGAAAAAGAGGTGATTTTTAGCCTCTCTCGATTTTGTACTTAGAAAAAATCCAAATTTTTTTTTTTTTTTTTTCCGTTTTTTTTCTAAGTGTCTGATCGAGAGAAGGAAAAAGAGGTGATTTTTAGCCACTCTCGATTTTGTACTTAGAAAAAATCCAAATTTTTTTTTTTTTTTTCCGTTTTTTTTCTAAGTGTCTGATCGAGAGAAGGAAAAAGAGGTGATTTTTAGCCTCTCTCGATTTTGTACTTAGAAAAAATCCAAATTTTTTTTTTTTTTTTTTTCCGTTTTTTTTCTAAGTGTCTGATCGAGAAAAGGAAAAAGAGGTGATTTTTAGCCTCTCTCGATTTTGTACTTAGAAAAAATCCAAATTTTTTTTTTTTTTTTTCCGTTTTTTTTCTAAGTGTCTGATCGAGAGAAGGAAAAAGAGGTGATTTTTAGCCACTCTCGATTTTGTACTTAGAAAAAATCCAAATTTTTTTTTTTTTTTTTTCCGTTTTTTTTCTAAGTGTCTGATCGAGAGAAGGAAAAAGAGGTGATTTTTAGCCACTCTCGATTTTGTACTTAGAAAAAATCCAATTTTTTTTTTTTTTTTTTCCGTTTTTTTTCTAAGTGTCTGATCGAGAGAAGGAAAAAGAGGTGATTTTTAGCCTCTCTCGATTTTGTACTTAGAAAAAATCCAAATTTTTTTTTTTTTTTTTTCATTTTTTTTTCTAAGTGTCTGATCGAGAGAAGGAAAAAGAGGTGATTTTTAGCCACTCTCGATTTTGTACTTAGAAAAAATCCAAATTTTTTTTTTTTTTTTTCCGTTTTTTTTCTAAGTGTCTGATCGAGAGAAGGAAAAAGAGGTGATTTTTAGCCACTCTCGATTTTGTACTTAGAAAAAATCCAAATTTTTTTTTTTTTTTTCCGTTTTTTTTCTAAGTGTCTGATCGAGAGAAGGAAAAAGAGGTGATTTTTAGCCTCTCTCGATTTTGTACTTAGAAAAAATCCAAATTTTTTTTTTTTTTTTTTTCCGTTTTTTTTCTAAGTGTCTGATCGAGAGAAGGAAAAAGAGGTGATTTTTAGCCTCTCTCGATTTTGTACTTAGAAAAAATCCAAATTTTTTTTTTTTTTTTTTCCGTTTTTTTTCTAAGTGTCTGATCGAGAGAAGGAAAAAGAGGTGATTTTTAGCCACTCTCGATTTTGTACTTAGAAAAAATCCAAATTTTTTTTTTTTTTTTTCCGTTTTTTTTCTAAGTGTCTGATCGAGAGAAGGAAAAAGAGGTGATTTTTAGCCTCTCTCGATTTTGTACTTAGAAAAAATCCAAATTTTTTTTTTTTTTTTTTCCGTTTTTTTTCTAAGTGTCTGATCGAGAGAAGGAAAAAGAGGTGATTTTTAGCCTCTCTCGATTTTGTACTTAGAAAAAATCCAAATTTTTTTTTTTTTTTTTCCGTTTTTTTTCTAAGTGTCTGATCGAGAGAAGGAAAAAGAGGTGATTTTTAGCCACTCTCGATTTTGTACTTAGAAAAAATCCAATTTTTTTTTTTTTTTTTTCCGTTTTTTTTTCTAAGTGTCTGATCGAGAGAAGGAAAAAGAGGTGATTTTTAGCCACTCTCGATTTTGTACTTAGAAAAAATCCAAATTTTTTTTTTTTTTTTTCCGTTTTTTTTCTAAGTGTCTGATCGAGAGAAGGAAAAAGAGGTGATTTTTAGCCACTCTCGATTTTGTACTTAGAAAAAATCCAAATTTTTTTTTTTTTTTTCCCGTTTTTTTTCTAAGTGTCTGATCGAGAGAAGGAAAAAGAGGTGATTTTTAGCCTCTCTCGATTTTGTACTTAGAAAAAATCCAAATTTTTTTTTTTTTTTTTTTCCGTTTTTTTTCTAAGTGTCTGATCGAGAAAAGGAAAAAGAGGTGATTTTTAGCCTCTCTCGATTTTGTACTTAGAAAAAATCCAAATTTTTTTTTTTTTTTTTTCCGTTTTTTTTCTAAGTGTCTGATCGAGAGAAGGAAAAAGAGGTGATTTTTAGCCACTCTCGATTTTGTACTTAGAAAAAATCCAAATTTTTTTTTTTTTTTTTTCCGTTTTTTTTCTAAGTGTCTGATCGAGAGAAGGAAAAAGAGGTGATTTTTAGCCTCTCTCGATTTTGTACTTAGAAAAAATCCAAATTTTTTTTTTTTTTTTTTTCCGTTTTTTTTCTAAGTGTCTGATCGAGAGAAAGGAAAAAGAGGTGATTTTTAGCCTCTCTCGATTTTGTACTTAGAAAAAATCCAAATTTTTTTTTTTTTTTTTTCCGTTTTTTTTCTAAGTGTCTGATCGAGAGAAGGAAAAAGAGGTGATTTTTAGCCACTCTCGATTTTGTACTTAGAAAAAATCCAAATTTTTTTTTTTTTTTTTCCGTTTTTTTTCTAAGTGTCTGATCGAGAGAAGGAAAAAGAGGTGATTTTTAGCCACTCTCGATTTTGTACTTAGAAAAAATCCAAATTTTTTTTTTTTTTTTTTCCGTTTTTTTTCTAAGTGTCTGATCGAGAGAAGGAAAAAGAGGTGATTTTTAGCCACTCTCGATTTTGTACTTAGAAAAAATCCAATTTTTTTTTTTTTTTTTTCCGTTTTTTTTCTAAGTGTCTGATCGAGAGAAGGAAAAAGAGGTGATTTTTAGCCTCTCTCGATTTTGTACTTAGAAAAAATCCAATTTTTTTTTTTTTTTTTTCGTTTTTTTTCTAAGTGTCTGATCGAGAGAAGGAAAAAGAGGTGATTTTTAGCCACTCTCGATTTTGTACTTAGAAAAAATCCAAATTTTTTTTTTTTTTTTTCCGTTTTTTTTCTAAGTGTCTGATCGAGAGAAGGAAAAAGAGGTGATTTTTAGCCACTCTCGATTTTGTACTTAGAAAAAATCCAAATTTTTTTTTTTTTTTTCCGTTTTTTTTCTAAGTGTCTGATCGAGAGAAGGAAAAAGAGGTGATTTTTAGCCTCTCTCGATTTTGTACTTAGAAAAAATCCAAATTTTTTTTTTTTTTTTTTCCGTTTTTTTCTAAGTGTCTGATCGAGAAAAGGAAAAAGAGGTGATTTTTAGCCTCTCTCGATTTTGTACTTAGAAAAAATCCAAATTTTTTTTTTTTTTTTTTCCGTTTTTTTTCTAAGTGTCTGATCGAGAGAAGGAAAAAGAGGTGATTTTTAGCCACTCTCGATTTTGTACTTAGAAAAAATCCAAATTTTTTTTTTTTTTTTTTCCGTTTTTTTTCTAAGTGTCTGATCGAGAGAAGGAAAAAGAGGTGATTTTTAGCCTCTCTCGATTTTGTACTTAGAAAAAATCCAAATTTTTTTTTTTTTTTTTTCCCGTTTTTTTTCTAAGTGTCTGATCGAGAAAAGGAAAAAGAGGTGATTTTTAGCCTCTCTCGATTTTGTACTTAGAAAAAATCCAAATTTTTTTTTTTTTTTTTTCCGTTTTTTTTCTAAGTGTCTGATCGAGAGAAGGAAAAAGAGGTGATTTTTAGCCACTCTCGATTTTGTACTTAGAAAAAATCCAAATTTTTTTTTTTTTTTTTCCGTTTTTTTTCTAAGTGTCTGATCGAGAGAAGGAAAAAGAGGTGATTTTTAGCCACTCTCGATTTTGTACTTAGAAAAAATCCAATTTTTTTTTTTTTTTTTTCCGTTTTTTTTCTAAGTGTCTGATCGAGAGAAGGAAAAAGAGGTGATTTTTAGCCTCTCTCGATTTTGTACTTAGAAAAAATCCAATTTTTTTTTTTTTTTTTTTCCGTTTTTTTTCTAAGTGTCTGATCGAGAGAAGGAAAAAGAGGTGATTTTTAGCCACTCTCGATTTTGTACTTAGAAAAAATCCAAATTTTTTTTTTTTTTTTTTCCGTTTTTTTTCTAAGTGTCTGATCGAGAGAAGGAAAAAGAGGTGATTTTTAGCCACTCTCGATTTTGTACTTAGAAAAAATCCAATTTTTTTTTTTTTTTTTTCCGTTTTTTTTCTAAGTGTCTGATCGAGAGAAGGAAAAAGAGGTGATTTTTAGCCACTCTCGATTTTGTACTTAGAAAAAATCCAAATTTTTTTTTTTTTTTTTTCCGTTTTTTTTCTAAGTGTCTGATCGAGAGAAGGAAAAAGAGGTGATTTTTAGCCACTCTCGATTTTGTACTTAGAAAAAATCCAAATTTTTTTTTTTTTTTTTTCCATTTTTTTTCTAAGTGTCTGATCGAGAGAAGGAAAAAGAGGTGATTTTTAGCCTCTCTCGATTTTGTACTTAGAAAAAATCCAAATTTTTTTTTTTTTTTTTCCATTTTTTTTTCTAAGTGTCTGATCGAGAAAAGGAAAAAGAGGTGATTTTTAGCCTCTCTCGATTTTGTACTTAGAAAAAATCCAAATTTTTTTTTTCTTTTTTTTCCGTTTTTTTTCTAAGTGTCTGATCGAGAGAAGGAAAAAGAGGTGATTTTTAGCCACTCTCGATTTTGTACTTAGAAAAAATCCAAATTTTTTTTTTTTTTTTTCCGTTTTTTTTCTAAGTGTCTGATCGAGAGAAGGAAAAAGAGGTGATTTTTAGCCACTCTCGATTTTGTACTTAGAAAAAATCCAAATTTTTTTTTTTTTTTTTCCGTTTTTTTTCTAAGTGTCTGATCGAGAGAAGGAAAAAGAGGTGATTTTTAGCCACTCTCGATTTTGTACTTAGAAAAAATCCAAATTTTTTTTTTTTTTTTCCCGTTTTTTTTCTATGTCTGATCGAGAGAAGGAAAAAGAGGTGATTTTTAGCCTCTCTCGATTTTGTACTTAGAAAAAATCCAAATTTTTTTTTTTTTTTTTTCCGTTTTTTTTCTAAGTGTCTGATCGAGAAAAGGAAAAAGAGGTGATTTTTAGCCTCTCTCGATTTTGTACTTAGAAAAAATCCAAATTTTTTTTCTTTTTTTTTCCGTTTTTTTTCTAAGTGTCTGATCGAGAGAAGGAAAAAGAGGTGATTTTTAGCCACTCTCGATTTTGTACTTAGAAAAAATCCAAATTTTTTTTTTTTTTTTTTCCGTTTTTTTTCTAAGTGTCTGATCGAGAGAAGGAAAAAGAGGTGATTTTTAGCCTCTCTCGATTTTGTACTTAGAAAAAATCCAATTTTTTTTTTTTTTTTTTCCGTTTTTTTTCTAAGTGTCTGATCGAGAGAAGGAAAAAGAGGTGATTTTTAGCCACTCTCGATTTTGTACTTAGAAAAAATCCAAATTTTTTATTTTTTTTTTTCCATTTTTTTTCTAAGTGTCTGATCGAGAGAAGGAAAAAGAGGTGATTTTTAGCCTCTCTCGATTTTGTACTTAGAAAAAATCCAAATTTTTTTTTTTTTTTTTTCCATTTTTTTTTTCTAAGTGTCTGATCGAGAAAAGGAAAAAGAGGTGATTTTTAGCCTCTCTCGATTTTGTACTTAGAAAAAATCCAAATTTTTTTTCTTTTTTTTTTCCATTTTTTTTTTCTAAGTGTCTGATCGAGAAAAGGAAAAAGAGGTGATTTTTAGCCTCTCTCGATTTTGTACTTAGAAAAAATCCAAATTTTTTTTCTTTTTTTTTCCGTTTTTTTTCTAAGTGTCTGATCGAGAGAAGGAAAAAGAGGTGATTTTTAGCCACTCTCGATTTTGTACTTAGAAAAAATCCAAATTTTTTTTTTTTTTTTTTCCGTTTTTTTTCTAAGTGTCTGATCGAGAGAAGGAAAAAGAGGTGATTTTTAGCCTCTCTCGATTTTGTACTTAGAAAAAATCCAATTTTTTTTTTTTTTTTTTCATTTTTTTTTCTAAGTGTCTGATCGAGAGAAGGAAAAAGAGGTGATTTTTAGCCACTCTCGATTTTGTACTTAGAAAAAATCCAAATTTTTTTTTTTTTTTTTCCGTTTTTTTTCTAAGTGTCTGATCGAGAGAAGGAAAAAGAGGTGATTTTTAGCCACTCTCGATTTTGTACTTAGAAAAAATCCAAATTTTTTTTTTTTTTTCCCGTTTTTTTTCTAAGTGTCTGATCGAGAGAAGGAAAAAGAGGTGATTTTTAGCCTCTCTCGATTTTGTACTTAGAAAAAATCCAAATTTTTTTTTTTTTTTTTTTCCGTTTTTTTTCTAAGTGTCTGATCGAGAAAAGGAAAAAGAGGTGATTTTTAGCCTCTCTCGATTTTGTACTTAGAAAAAATCCAAATTTTTTTTTTTTTTTTTTCCGTTTTTTTTCTAAGTGTCTGATCGAGAGAAGGAAAAAGAGGTGATTTTTAGCCACTCTCGATTTTGTACTTAGAAAAAATCCAAATTTTTTTTTTTTTTTTTTCCGTTTTTTTTCTAAGTGTCTGATCGAGAGAAGGAAAAAGAGGTGATTTTTAGCCTCTCTCGATTTTGTACTTAGAAAAAATCCAAATTTTTTTTTTTTTTTTTTCCGTTTTTTTTCTAAGTGTCTGATCGAGAAAAGGAAAAAGAGGTGATTTTTAGCCTCTCTCGATTTTGTACTTAGAAAAAATCCAAATTTTTTTTTTTTTTTTTTCCGTTTTTTTTCTAAGTGTCTGATCGAGAGAAGGAAAAAGAGGTGATTTTTAGCCACTCTCGATTTTGTACTTAGAAAAAATCCAAATTTTTTTTTTTTTTTTTTCCGTTTTTTTTCTAAGTGTCTGATCGAGAGAAGGAAAAAGAGGTGATTTTTAGCCACTCTCGATTTTGTACTTAGAAAAAATCCAATTTTTTTTTTTTTTTTTTTCCGTTTTTTTTCTAAGTGTCTGATCGAGAGAAGGAAAAAGAGGTGATTTTTAGCCTCTCTCGATTTTGTACTTAGAAAAAATCCAATTTTTTTTTTTTTTTTTTTCTTTTTTTTTTCTAAGTGTCTGATCGAGAGAAGGAAAAAGAGGTGATTTTTAGCCACTCTCGATTTTGTACTTAGAAAAAATCCAAATTTTTTTTTTTTTTTTTCCGTTTTTTTTCTAAGTGTCTGATCGAGAGAAGGAAAAAGAGGTGATTTTTAGCCACTCTCGATTTTGTACTTAGAAAAAATCCAAATTTTTTTTTTTTTTTTTCCGTTTTTTTTCTAAGTGTCTGATCGAGAGAAGGAAAAAGAGGTGATTTTTAGCCACTCTCGATTTTGTACTTAGAAAAAATCCAAATTTTTTTTTTTTTTTTTCCGTTTTTTTTCTAAGTGTCTGATCGAGAGAAGGAAAAAGAGGTGATTTTTAGCCTCTCTCGATTTTGTACTTAGAAAAAATCCATTTTTTTTAATTTTTTTTTCATTTTTTTTTCTAAGTGTCTGATCGAGAGAAGGAAAAAGAGGTGATTTTTAGCCACTCTCGATTTTGTACTTAGAAAAAATCCAATTTTTTTTTTTTTTTTTTTCCGTTTTTTTTCTAAGTGTCTGATCGAGAGAAGGAAAAAGAGGTGATTTTTAGCCACTCTCGATTTTGTACTTAGAAAAAATCCAAATTTTTTTATTTTTTTTTCCATTTTTTTTCTAAGTGTCTGATCGAGAGAAGGAAAAAGAGGTGATTTTTAGCCTCTCTCGATTTTGTACTTAGAAAAAATCCAAATTTTTTTTTTTTTTTTTTCCGTTTTTTTTCTAAGTGTCTGATCGAGAAAAGGAAAAAGAGGTGATTTTTAGCCTCTCTCGATTTTGTACTTAGAAAAAATCCAAATTTTTTTTTTTTTTTTTTTCCGTTTTTTTTCTAAGTGTCTGATCGAGAGAAGGAAAAAGAGGTGATTTTTAGCCACTCTCGATTTTGTACTTAGAAAAAATCCAAATTTTTTTTTTTTTTTTTTCCGTTTTTTTTCTAAGTGTCTGATCGAGAGAAGGAAAAAGAGGTGATTTTTAGCCTCTCTCGATTTTGTACTTAGAAAAAATCCAATTTTTTTTTTTTTTTTTTCATTTTTTTTTCTAAGTGTCTGATCGAGAAAAGGAAAAAGAGGTGATTTTTAGCCTCTCTCGATTTTGTACTTAGAAAAAATCCAAATTATTATTATTTTTTTTCCGTTTTTTTTTCTAAGTGTCTGATCGAGAGAAGGAAAAAGAGGTGATTTTTAGCCTCTCTCGATTTTGTACTTAGAAAAAATCCAATTTTTTTTTTTTTTTTTTCCGTTTTTTTTCTAAGTGTCTGATCGAGAAAAGGAAAAAGAGGTGATTTTTAGCCTCTCTCGATTTTGTATTTAGAAAAAATCCAAATTTTTTTTTTTTTTTTTTCCGTTTTTTTTCTAAGTGTCTGATCGAGAAAAGGAAAAAGAGGTGATTTTTAGCCTCTCTCGATTTTGTACTTAGAAAAAATCCAAATTTTTTTTTTTTTTTTTTCCGTTTTTTTTCTAAGTGTCTGATCGAGAGAAGGAAAAAGAGGTGATTTTTAGCCACTCTCGATTTTGTACTTAGAAAAAATCCAAATTATTATTTTTTTTTTTCCGTTTTTTTTCTAAGTGTCTGATCGAGAGAAGGAAAAAGAGGTGATTTTTAGCCTCTCTCGATTTTGTACTAAGAAAAAATCCAATTTTTTTTTTTTTTTTTTCCGTTTTTTTTCTAAGTGTCTGATCAAGAAAAGGAAAAAGAGGTGATTTTTAGCCTCTCTCGATTTTGTACTTAGAAAAAATCCAAATTTTTTTTTTTTTTTTTCCGTTTTTTTTCTAAGTGTCTGATCGAGAAAAGGAAAAAGAGGTGATTTTTAGCCACTCTCGATTTTGTATTTAGAAAAAATCAAAATTTTTTTTTTTTTTTTTCCGTTTTTTTTCTAAGTGTCTGATCGAGAAAAGGAAAAAGAGGTGATTTTTAGCCTCTCTCGATTTTGTATTTAGAAAAAATCCAAATTTTTTTTTTTTTTTTTTCCGTTTTTTTTCTAAGTGTCTGATCGAGAAAAGGAAAAAGAGGTGATTTTTAGCCTCTCTCGATTTTGTACTTAGAAAAAATCCAAATTTTTTTTTTTTTTTTTTCCGTTTTTTTTCTAAGTGTCTGATCAAGAAAAGGAAAAAGAGGTGATTTTTAGCCTCTCTCGATTTTGTACTTAGAAAAAATCCAAATTTTTTTTTTTTTTTTTTCCGTTTTTTTTCTAAGTGTCTGATCGAGAAAAGGAAAAAGAGGTGATTTTTAGCCACTCTCGATTTTGTACTTAGAAAAAATCCAAATTATTATTTTTTTTTTTTCCGTTTTTTTTCTAAGTGTCTGATCGAGAGAAGGAAAAAGAGGTGATTTTTAGCCACTCTCGATTTTGTACTTAGAAAAAATCCAAATTTTTTTTTTTTTTTTTTCCGTTTTTTTTCTAAGTGTCTGATCGAGAGAAGGAAAAAGAGGTGATTTTTAGCCTCTCTCGATTTTGTACTTAGAAAAAATCCAATTTTTTATTTTTTTTTTTCATTTTTTTTCTAAGTGTCTGATCGAGAGAAGGAAAAAGAGGTGATTTTTAGCCACTCTCGATTTTGTACTTAGAAAAAATCCAAATTTTTTATTTTTTTTTTCCCGTTTTTTTTCTAAGTGTCTGATCGAGAGAAGGAAAAAGAGGTGATTTTTAGCCACTCTCGATTTTGTACTTAGAAAAAATCCAATTTTTTTTTTTTTTTTTTCCGTTTTTTTTCTAAGTGTCTGATCGAGGGAAGGAAAAAGAGGTGATTTTTAGCCTCTCTCGATTTTGTACTTAGAAAAAATCCAAATTGTATTTTTTTTTTTTTCCGTTTTTTTTCTAAGTGTCTGATCGAGAGAAGGAAAAAGAGGTGATTTTTAGCCTCTCTCGATTTTGTACTTAGAAAAAATCCAAATTTTTTTTTTTTTTTTTTCCGTTTTTTTTCTAAGTGTCTGATCGAGAAAAGGAAAAAGAGGTGATTTTTAGCCTCTCTCGATTTTGTACATAGAAAAAATCCAATTTTTTTTTTTTTTTTTTTCCGTTTTTTTTCTAAGTGTCTGATCGAGAGAAGGAAAAAGAGGTGATTTTTAGCCTCTCTCGATTTTGTACTTAGAAAAAATCCAAATTTTTTTTTTTTTTTTTGCCGTTTTTTTTCTAAGTGTCTGATCGAGAAAAGGAAAAAGAGGTGATTTTTAGCCTCTCTCGATTTTGTACTTGGAAAAAATCCAATTTTTTTTTTTTTTTTTCCGTTTTTTTTCTAAGTGTCTGATCGAGAAAAGGAAAAAGAGGTGATTTTTAGCCTCTCTCGATTTTGTACTTAGAAAAAATCCAAATTTTTTTTTTTTTTTTTCCGTTTTTTTTCTAAGTGTCTGATCGAGAGAAGGAAAAAGAGGTGATTTTTAGCCACTCTCGATTTTGTACTTAGAAAAAATCCAAATTTTATTATTTTTTTTTTCCGTTTTTTTTCTAAGTGTCTGATCGAGAGAAGGAAAAAGAGGTGATTTTTAGCCTCTCTCGATTTTGTACTTAGAAAAAATCCAAATTTTTTTTTTTTTTTTTTCCGTTTTTTTTCTAAGTGTCTGATCGAGAAAAGGAAAAAGAGGTGATTTTTAGCCTCTCTCGATTTTGTACTTAGAAAAAATCCAAATTTTTCTTTTTTTTTTTTCCGTTTTTTTTCTAAGTGTCTGATCGAGAGAAGGAAAAAGAGGTGATTTTTAGCCTCTCTCGATTTTGTACATAGAAAAAATCCAAATTTTTTTTTTTTTTTTTTCCGTTTTTTTTCTAAGTGTCTGATCGAGAGAAGGAAAAAGAGGTGATTTTTAGCCTCTCTCGATTTTGTACTTAGAAAAAATCCAAATTTTTTTTTTTTTTTTTCCGTTTTTTTTCTAAGTGTCTGATCGAGAAAAGGAAAAAGAGGTGATTTTTAGCCTCTCTCGATTTTGTACTTGGAAAAAATCCAATTTTTTTTTTTTTTTTTCCGTTTTTTTTCTAAGTGTCTGATCGAGAAAAGGAAAAAGAGGTGATTTTTAGCCTCTCTCGATTTTGTACTTAGAAAAAATCCAAATTTTTTTTTTTTTTTTTTCCGTTTTTTTTCTAAGTGTCTGATCGAGAGAAGGAAAAAGAAGTGATTTTTAGCCTCTCTCGATTTTGTACTTAGAAAAAATCCAAATTTTTTTTTTTTTTTTTCCGTTTTTTTTCTAAGTGTCTGATCGAGAAAAGGAAAAAGAGGTGATTTTTAGCCTCTCTCGATTTTGTACTTGGAAAAAATCCAATTTTTTTTTTTTTTTTTCCGTTTTTTTTCTAAGTGTCTGATCGAGAAAAGGAAAAAGAGGTGATTTTTAGCCTCTCTCGATTTTGTACTTAGAAAAAATCCAAATTTTTTTTTTTTTTTTTTCCGTTTTTTTTCTAAGTGTCTGATCGAGAGAAGGAAAAAGAGGTGATTTTTAGCCACTCTCGATTTTGTACTTAGAAAAAATCCAAATTTTTTTTTTTTTTTTTCCGTTTTTTTTCTAAGTGTCTGATCGAGAGAAGGAAAAAGAGGTGATTTTTAGCCTCTCTCAATTTTGTACTTAGAAAAAATCCAATTTTTTTATTTTTTTTTTTCCGTTTTTTTTCTAAGTGTCTGATCGAGAAAAGGAAAAAGAGGTGATTTTTAGCCTCTCTCGATTTTGTACTTAGAAAAAATCCAATTTTTTTTTTTTTTTTTTTACGTTTTTTTTCTAAGTGTCTGATCGAGAAAAGGAAAAAGAGGTGATTTTTAGCCTCTCTCGATTTTGTACTTAGAAAAAATCCAATTTTTTTTTTTTTTTTTTTCCGTTTTTTTTCTAAGTGTCTGATCGAGAGAAGGAAAAAGAGGTGATTTTTAGCCTCTCTCGATTTTGTACTTAGAAAAAATCCAAATTTTTTTTTTTTTTTTTCCGTTTTTTTTCTAAGTGTCTGATCGAGAAAAGGAAAAAGAGGTGATTTTTAGCCTCTCTCGATTTTGTACTTGGAAAAAATCCAATTTTTTTTTTTTTTTTTCCGTTTTTTTTCTAAGTGTCTGATCGAGAAAAGGAAAAAGAGGTGATTTTTAGCCTCTCTCGATTTTGTACTTAGAAAAAATCCAAATTTTTTTTTTTTTTTTTTCCGTTTTTTTTCTAAGTGTCTGATCGAGAGAAGGAAAAAGAGGTGATTTTTAGCCACTCTCGATTTTGTACTTAGAAAAAATCCAAATTTTTTTTTTTTTTTTTCCGTTTTTTTTCTAAGTGTCTGATCGAGAGAAGGAAAAAGAGGTGATTTTTAGCCTCTCTCAATTTTGTACTTAGAAAAAATCCAATTTTTTTATTTTTTTTTTTCCGTTTTTTTTCTAAGTGTCTGATCGAGAAAAGGAAAAAGAGGTGATTTTTAGCCTCTCTCGATTTTGTACTTAGAAAAAATCCAATTTTTTTTTTTTTTTTTTTCCGTTTTTTTTCTAAGTGTCTGATCGAGAAAAGGAAAAAGAGGTGATTTTTAGCCTCTCTCGATTTTGTACTTAGAAAAAATCCAAATTTTTTTTTTTTTTTTTTCCGTTTTTTTTCTAAGTGTCTGATCGAGAGAAGGAAAAAGAGGTGATTTTTAGCCACTCTCGATTTTGTACTTAAAAAAAATCCAAATTTTTTTTTTTTTTTTTTCCGTTTTTTTTCTAAGTGTCTGATCGAGAGAAGGAAAAAGAGGTGATTTTTAGCCACTCTCGATTTTGTACTTAGAAAAAATCCAAATTTTTTTTTTTTTTTTTTCCATTTTTTTTCTAAGTGTCTGATCGAGAGAAGGAAAAAGAGGTGATTTTTAGCCTCTCTCGATTTTGTACTTAGAAAAAATCCAATTTTTTTTTATTTTTTTTTCCGTTTTTTTTCTAAGTGTCTGATCGAGAAAAGGAAAAAGAGGTGATTTTTGCCTCTCTCGATTTTGTACTTAGAAAAAATCCAAATTTTTTTTTTTTTTTTTCCGTTTTTTTTCTAAGTGTCTGATCGAGAGAAGGAAAAAGAGGTGATTTTTAGCCACTCTCGATTTTGTACTTAGAAAAAATCCAAATTTTTTTTTTTTTTTTTTCCGTTTTTTTTCTAAGTGTCTGATCGAGAGAAGGAAAAAGAGGTGATTTTTAGCCTCTCTCGATTTTGTACTTAGAAAAAATCCAAATTTTTTATTTTTTTTTTTCCGTTTTTTTTCTAAGTGTCTGATCGAGAGAAGGAAAAAGAGGTGATTTTTAGCCTCTCTCGATTTTGTACTTAGAAAAAATCCAATTTTTATTTTTTTTTTTTCATTTTTTTTTCTAAGTGTCTGATCGAGAGAAGGAAAAAGAGGTGATTTTTAGCCACTCTCGATTTTGTACTTAGAAAAAATCCAAATTTTTTTTTTTTTTTTTTTCCGTTTTTTTTCTAAGTGTCTGATCGAGAGAAGGAAAAAGAGGTGATTTTTAGCCACTCTCGATTTTGTACTTAGAAAAAAATCCAAATTTTTTTTTTTTTTTTTTCCGTTTTTTTTCTAAGTGTCTGATCGAGAAAAGGAAAAAGAGGTGATTTTTAGCCTCTCTCGATTTTGTACTTAGAAAAAATCCAAATTTTTTTTTTTTTTTTTTCCGTTTTTTTTCTAAGTGTCTGATCGAGAGAAGGAAAAAGAGGTGATTTTTAGCCACTCTCGATTTTGTACTTAGAAAAAATCCAAATTTTTTTTTTTTTTTTTTTCCGTTTTTTTTCTAAGTGTCTGATCGAGAGAAGGAAAAAGAGGTGATTTTTAGCCACTCTCGATTTTGTACTTAGAAAAAATCCAAATTTTTTTTTTTTTTTTTCATTTTTTTTTCTAAGTGTCTGATCAAGAGAAGGAAAAAGAGGTGATTTTTAGCCTCTCTCGATTTTGTACTTAGAAAAAATCCAAATTTTTTTTTTTTTTTTTTCCGTTTTTTTTCTAAGTGTCTGATCGAGAGAAGGAAAAAGAGGTGATTTTTAGCCACTCTCGATTTTGTACTTAGAAAAAATCCAAATTTTTTTTTTTTTTTTCCGTTTTTTTTCTAAGTGTCTGATCGAGAGAAGGAAAAAGAGGTGATTTTTAGCCTCTCTCAATTTTGTACTTAGAAAAAATCCAATTTTTTTTTTTTTTTTTTCCGTTTTTTTTCTAAGTGTCTGATCGAGAAAAGGAAAAAGAGGTGATTTTTAGCCTCTCTCGATTTTGTACTTAGAAAAAATCCAAATTTTTTTTTTTTTTTTTTCCGTTTTTTTTCTAAGTGTCTGATCGAGAGAAGGAAAAAGAGGTGATTTTTAGCCACTCTCGATTTTGTACTTAGAAAAAATCCAAATTTTTTTTTTTTTTTTTCCCGTTTTTTTTCTAAGTGTCTGATCGAGAGAAGGAAAAAGAGGTGATTTTTAGCCTCTCTCGATTTTGTACTTAGAAAAAATCCAATTTTTTTTTTTTTTTTTCCCGTTTTTTTTCTAAGTGTCTGATCGAGAAAAGGAAAAAGAGGTGATTTTTAGCCTCTCTCGATTTTGTACTTAGAAAAAATCCAAATTTTTTTTTTTTTTTTTTCCGTTTTTTTTCTAAGTGTCTGATCGAGAGAAGGAAAAAGAGGTGATTTTTAGCCACTCTCGATTTTGTACTTAGAAAAAATCCAAATTTTTTTTTTTTTTTTTTCCGTTTTTTTTCTAAGTGTCTGATCGAGAGAAGGAAAAAGAGGTGATTTTTAGCCTCTCTCGATTTTGTACTTAGAAAAAATCCAAATTTTTTATTTTTTTTTTTCCGTTTTTTTTCTAAGTGTCTGATCGAGAGAAGGAAAAAGAGGTGATTTTTAGCCTCTCTCGATTTTGTACTTAGAAAAAATCCAATTTTTTTTTTTTTTTTTCATTTTTTTTTCTAAGTGTCTGATCGAGAGAAGGAAAAAGAGGTGATTTTTAGCCACTCTCGATTTTGTACTTAGAAAAAATCCAAATTTTTTTTTTTTTTTTTCCGTTTTTTTTCTAAGTGTCTGATCGAGAGAAGGAAAAAGAGGTGATTTTTAGCCACTCTCGATTTTGTACTTAGAAAAAATCCAAATTTTTTTTTTTTTTTTTTCCGTTTTTTTTCTAAGTGTCTGATCGAGAGAAGGAAAAAGAGGTGATTTTTAGCCTCTCTCGATTTTGTACTTAAAAAAAATCCAAATTTTTTTTATTTTTTTTTCCGTTTTTTTTCTAAGTGTCTGATCGAGAAAAGGAAAAAGAGGTGATTTTTAGCCTCTCTCGATTTTGTACTTAGAAAAAATCCAAATTTTTTTTTTTTTTTTTTTCCGTTTTTTTTCTAAGTGTCTGATCGAGAGAAGGAAAAAGAGGTGATTTTTAGCCACTCTCGATTTTGTACTTAGAAAAAATCCAAATTTTTTTTTTTTTTTTTTTCCGTTTTTTTTCTAAGTGTCTGATCGAGAGAAGGAAAAAGAGGTGATTTTTAGCCACTCTCGATTTTGTACTTAGAAAAAATCCAAATTTTTTTTTTTTTTTTCATTTTTTTTTCTAAGTGTCTGATCGAGAGAAGGAAAAAGAGGTGATTTTTAGCCACTCTCGATTTTGTACTTAGAAAAAATCCAAATTTTTTTTTTTTTTTTTTCCGTTTTTTTTCTAAGTGTCTGATCGAGAGAAGGAAAAAGAGGTGATTTTTAGCCACTCTCGATTTTGTACTTAGAAAAAATCCAAATTTTTTATTTTTTTTTTCCCGTTTTTTTTCTAAGTGTCTGATTGAGAGGTGATTTTTAGCCTCTCTCGATTTTGTACTTAGAAAAAATCCAATTTTTTTTTTTTTTTTTCATTTTTTTTTCTAAGTGTCTGATCGAGAGAAGGAAAAAGAGGTGATTTTTAGCCACTCTCGATTTTGTACTTAGAAAAAATCCAAATTTTTTTTTTTTTTTTTCCGTTTTTTTTCTAAGTGTCTGATCGAGAGAAGGAAAAAGAGGTGATTTTTAGCCACTCTCGATTTTGTACTTAGAAAAAATCCAAATTTTTTTTTTTTTTTTTTCCGTTTTTTTTCTAAGTGTCTGATCGAGAGAAGGAAAAAGAGGTGATTTTTTAGCCACTCTCGATTTTGTACTTAGAAAAAATCCAATTTTTTTTTTTTTTTTTTTCCATTTTTTTTCTAAGTGTCTGATCGAGAGAAGGAAAAAGAGGTGATTTTTAGCCACTCTCGATTTTGTACTTAGAAAAAATCCAATTTTTTTTTTTTTTTTTTCCCGTTTTTTTTCTAAGTGTCTGATCGAGAGAAGGAAAAAGAGGTGATTTTTAGCCTCTCTCGATTTTGTACTTAGAAAAAATCCAATTTTTTTTTTTTTTTTTCATTTTTTTTTCTAAGTGTCTGATCGAGAGAAGGAAAAAGAGGTGATTTTTAGCCACTCTCGATTTTGTACTTAGAAAAAATCCAATTTTTTTTTTTTTTTTTTCCGTTTTTTTTCTAAGTGTCTGATCGAGAGAAGGAAAAAGAGGTGATTTTTAGCCACTCTCGATTTTGTACTTAGAAAAAATCCAAATTTTTTTTTTTTTTTTTTCCGTTTTTTTTCTAAGTGTCTGATCGAGAGAAGGAAAAAGAGGTGATTTTTAGCCACTCTCGATTTTGTACTTAGAAAAAATCCAAATTTTTTATTTTTTTTTTCCCGTTTTTTTTCTAAGTGTCTGATCGAGAGAAGGAAAAAGAGGTGATTTTTAGCCTCTCTCGATTTTGTACTTAGAAAAAATCCTTTTTTTTTTTTTTTTTTTTCATTTTTTTTTGTTAGTGTCTGATCGAGAGAAGGAAAAAGAGGTGATTTTTAGCCACTCTCGATTTTGTACTTAGAAAAAATCCAAATTTTTTTTTTTTTTTTTTCCGTTTTTTTTCTAAGTGTTTGATCGAGAGAAGGAAAAAGAGGTGATTTTTAGCCACTCTCGATTTTGTACTTAGAAAAAATCCAATTTTTTTTTTTTTTTTTTTTCCATTTTTTTTCTAAGTGTCTGATCGAGAGAAGGAAAAAGAGGTGATTTTTAGCCTCTCTCGATTTTGTACTTAGAAAAAATCCAAATTTATTTATTTTTTTTTCCGTTTTTTTTCTAAGTGTCTGATCGAGAAAACGAAAAAGAGGTGATTTTTAGCCCTTCTCGATTTTGTACTTAGAAAAAATCCAAATTTTTTTTTTTTTTTTTTCTCCGTTTTTTTTCTAAGTGTCTGATCGAGAGAAGGAAAAAGAGGTGATTTTTAGCCACTCTCGATTTTGTACTTAGAAAAAATCCAAATTTTTTTTTTTTTTTTTTCCGTTTTTTTTCTAAGTGTCTGATCGAGAGAAAGAAAAAGAGGTGATTTTTAGCCTCTCTCGATTTTGTACTTAGAAAAAATCCAAATTTTTTTTTTTTTTTTTCATTTTTTTTTCTAAGTGTCTGATCGAGAGAAGGAAAAAGAGGTGATTTTTTAGCCACTCTCGATTTTGTACTTAGAAAAAATCCAAATTTTTTTTTTTTTTTTTCCGTTTTTTTTCTAAGTGTCTGATCGAGAGAAGGAAAAAGAGGTGATTTTTAGCCACTCTCGATTTTGTACTTAGAAAAAATCCAATTTTTTTTTTTTTTTTTTTCCGTTTTTTTTCTAAGTGTCTGATCGAGAGAAGGAAAAAGAGGTGATTTTTAGCCTCTCTCGATTTTGTACTTAGAAAAAATCAAATTTTTTTTTTTTTTTTTCATTTTTTTTTCTAAGTGTCTGATCGAGAGAAGGAAAAAGAGGTGATTTTTAGCCACTCTCGATTTTGTACTTAGAAAAAATCCAATTTTTTTTTTTTTTTTTTTCCGTTTTTTTTCTAAGTGTCTGATCGAGAGAAGGAAAAAGAGGTGATTTTTAGCCACTCTCGATTTTGTACTTAGAAAAAATCCAAATTTTTTATTTTTTTTTTTCCGTTTTTTTTCTAAGTGTCTGATCGAGAGAAGGAAAAAGAGGTGATTTTTAGCCTCTCTCGATTTTGTACTTAGAAAAAATCCAATTTTTTTTTTTTTTTTTCTTTTTTTTTTCTAAGTGTCTGATCGAGAGAAGGAAAAAGAGGTGATTTTTAGCCACTCTCGATTTTGTACTTAGAAAAAATCCAAATTTTTTTTTTTTTTTTTTTCCGTTTTTTTTCTAAGTGTCTGATCGAGAGAAGGAAAAAGAGGTGATTTTTAGCCACTCTCGATTTTGTACTTAGAAAAAATCCAAATTTTTTTTTTTTTTTTTCCGTTTTTTTTCTAAGTGTCTGATCGAGAGAAGGAAAAAGAGGTGATTTTTAGCCTCTCTCGATTTTGTACTTAGAAAAAATCCAATTTTTTTTTTTTTTTTTTCCGTTTTTTTTCTAAGTGTCTGATCGAGAGAAGGAAAAAGAGGTGATTTTTAGCCACTCTCGATTTTGTACTTAGAAAAAATCCAAATTTTTTTTTTTTTTTTTTTCCGTTTTTTTTCTAAGTGTCTGATCGAGAGAAGGAAAAAGAGGTGATTTTTAGCCTCTCTCGATTTTGTACTTAAAAAAAATCCAATTTTTTTTTTTTTTTTTTCATTTTTTTTTCTAAGTGTCTGATCGAGAGAAGGAAAAAGAGGTGATTTTTAGCCACTCTCGATTTTGTACTTAGAAAAAATCCAAATTTTTTTTTTTTTTTTTTCCGTTTTTTTTCTAAGTGTCTGATCGAGAGAAGGAAAAAGAGGTGATTTTTAGCCACTCTCGATTTTGTACTTAGAAAAAATCCAAATTTTTTTTTTTTTTTTTTCCGTTTTTTTTCTAAGTGTCTGATCGAGAGAAGGAAAAAGAGGTGATTTTTAGCCTCTCTCGATTTTGTACTTAGAAAAAATCCAATATTTTTTTTTTTTTTTTCTTTTTTTTTTCTAAGTGTCTGATCGAGAGAAGGAAAAAGAGGTGATTTTTAGCCACTCTCGATTTTGTACTTAGAAAAAATCCAATTTTTTTTTTTTTTTTTTCCCGTTTTTTTTCTAAGTGTCTGATCGAGAGAAGGAAAAAGAGGTGATTTTTAGCCTCTCTCGATTTTGTACTTAGAAAAAATCCAATTTTTTTTTTTTTTTTTCATTTTTTTTTCTAAGTGTCTGATCGAGAGAAGGAAAAAGAGGTGATTTTTAGCCTCTCTCGATTTTGTACTTAGAAAAAATCCAATTTTTTTTTTTTTTTTTTTACGTTTTTTTTCTAAGTGTCTGATCGAGAAAAGGAAAAAGAGGTGATTTTTAGCCTCTCTCGATTTTGTACTTAGAAAAAATCCAATTTTTTTTTTTTTTTTTTTCCGTTTTTTTTCTAAGTGTCTGATCGAGAGAAGGAAAAAGAGGTGATTTTTAGCCTCTCTCGATTTTGTACTTAGAAAAAATCCAAATTTTTTTTTTTTTTTTTCCGTTTTTTTTCTAAGTGTCTGATCGAGAAAAGGAAAAAGAGGTGATTTTTAGCCTCTCTCGATTTTGTACTTGGAAAAAATCCAATTTTTTTTTTTTTTTTTCCGTTTTTTTTCTAAGTGTCTGATCGAGAAAAGGAAAAAGAGGTGATTTTTAGCCTCTCTCGATTTTGTACTTAGAAAAAATCCAAATTTTTTTTTTTTTTTTTTCCGTTTTTTTTCTAAGTGTCTGATCGAGAGAAGGAAAAAGAGGTGATTTTTAGCCACTCTCGATTTTGTACTTAGAAAAAATCCAAATTTTTTTTTTTTTTTTTCCGTTTTTTTTCTAAGTGTCTGATCGAGAGAAGGAAAAAGAGGTGATTTTTAGCCTCTCTCAATTTTGTACTTAGAAAAAATCCAATTTTTTTATTTTTTTTTTTCCGTTTTTTTTCTAAGTGTCTGATCGAGAAAAGGAAAAAGAGGTGATTTTTAGCCTCTCTCGATTTTGTACTTAGAAAAAATCCAATTTTTTTTTTTTTTTTTTTCCGTTTTTTTTCTAAGTGTCTGATCGAGAAAAGGAAAAAGAGGTGATTTTTAGCCTCTCTCGATTTTGTACTTAGAAAAAATCCAAATTTTTTTTTTTTTTTTTTCCGTTTTTTTTCTAAGTGTCTGATCGAGAGAAGGAAAAAGAGGTGATTTTTAGCCACTCTCGATTTTGTACTTAAAAAAAATCCAAATTTTTTTTTTTTTTTTTTCCGTTTTTTTTCTAAGTGTCTGATCGAGAGAAGGAAAAAGAGGTGATTTTTAGCCACTCTCGATTTTGTACTTAGAAAAAATCCAAATTTTTTTTTTTTTTTTTTCCGTTTTTTTTCTAAGTGTCTGATCGAGAGAAGGAAAAAGAGGTGATTTTTAGCCTCTCTCGATTTTGTACTTAGAAAAAATCCAATTTTTTTTTATTTTTTTTTCCGTTTTTTTTCTAAGTGTCTGATCGAGAAAAGGAAAAAGAGGTGATTTTTGCCTCTCTCGATTTTGTACTTAGAAAAAATCCAAATTTTTTTTTTTTTTTTTTCCGTTTTTTTTCTAAGTGTCTGATCGAGAGAAGGAAAAAGAGGTGATTTTTAGCCACTCTCGATTTTGTACTTAGAAAAAATCCAAATTTTTTTTTTTTTTTTTTTCCGTTTTTTTTCTAAGTGTCTGATCGAGAGAAGGAAAAAGAGGTGATTTTTAGCCTCTCTCGATTTTGTACTTAGAAAAAATCCAAATTTTTTATTTTTTTTTTTCCGTTTTTTTTCTAAGTGTCTGATCGAGAGAAGGAAAAAGAGGTGATTTTTAGCCTCTCTCGATTTTGTACTTAGAAAAAATCCAATTTTTATTTTTTTTTTTTCATTTTTTTTTCTAAGTGTCTGATCGAGAGAAGGAAAAAGAGGTGATTTTTAGCCACTCTCGATTTTGTACTTAGAAAAAATCCAAATTTTTTTTTTTTTTTTTTTCCGTTTTTTTTCTAAGTGTCTGATCGAGAGAAGGAAAAAGAGGTGATTTTTAGCCACTCTCGATTTTGTACTTAGAAAAAAATCCAAATTTTTTTTTTTTTTTTTTCCGTTTTTTTTCTAAGTGTCTGATCGAGAAAAGGAAAAAGAGGTGATTTTTAGCCTCTCTCGATTTTGTACTTAGAAAAAATCCAAATTTTTTTTTTTTTTTTTTCCGTTTTTTTTCTAAGTGTCTGATCGAGAGAAGGAAAAAGAGGTGATTTTTAGCCACTCTCGATTTTGTACTTAGAAAAAATCCAAATTTTTTTTTTTTTTTTTTTCCGTTTTTTTTCTAAGTGTCTGATCGAGAGAAGGAAAAAGAGGTGATTTTTAGCCACTCTCGATTTTGTACTTAGAAAAAATCCAAATTTTTTTTTTTTTTTTTCATTTTTTTTTCTAAGTGTCTGATCAAGAGAAGGAAAAAGAGGTGATTTTTAGCCTCTCTCGATTTTGTACTTAGAAAAAATCCAAATTTTTTTTTTTTTTTTTCCGTTTTTTTTCTAAGTGTCTGATCGAGAGAAGGAAAAAGAGGTGATTTTTAGCCACTCTCGATTTTGTACTTAGAAAAAATCCAAATTTTTTTTTTTTTTTTTCCGTTTTTTTTCTAAGTGTCTGATCGAGAGAAGGAAAAAGAGGTGATTTTTAGCCTCTCTCAATTTTGTACTTAGAAAAAATCCAATTTTTTTTTTTTTTTTTTTCCGTTTTTTTTCTAAGTGTCTGATCGAGAAAAGGAAAAAGAGGTGATTTTTAGCCTCTCTCGATTTTGTACTTAGAAAAAATCCAAATTTTTTTTTTTTTTTTTTTCCGTTTTTTTTCTAAGTGTCTGATCGAGAGAAGGAAAAAGAGGTGATTTTTAGCCACTCTCGATTTTGTACTTAGAAAAAATCCAAATTTTTTTTTTTTTTTTTCCCGTTTTTTTTCTAAGTGTCTGATCGAGAGAAGGAAAAAGAGGTGATTTTTAGCCTCTCTCGATTTTGTACTTAGAAAAAATCCAATTTTTTTTTTTTTTTTTCCCGTTTTTTTTCTAAGTGTCTGATCGAGAAAAGGAAAAAGAGGTGATTTTTAGCCTCTCTCGATTTTGTACTTAGAAAAAATCCAAATTTTTTTTTTTTTTTTTTCCGTTTTTTTTCTAAGTGTCTGATCGAGAGAAGGAAAAAGAGGTGATTTTTAGCCACTCTCGATTTTGTACTTAGAAAAAATCCAAATTTTTTTTTTTTTTTTTCCGTTTTTTTTCTAAGTGTCTGATCGAGAGAAGGAAAAAGAGGTGATTTTTAGCCTCTCTCGATTTTGTACTTAGAAAAAATCCAAATTTTTTATTTTTTTTTTTCCGTTTTTTTTCTAAGTGTCTGATCGAGAGAAGGAAAAAGAGGTGATTTTTAGCCTCTCTCGATTTTGTACTTAGAAAAAATCCAATTTTTTTTTTTTTTTTTTCATTTTTTTTTCTAAGTGTCTGATCGAGAGAAGGAAAAAGAGGTGATTTTTAGCCACTCTCGATTTTGTACTTAGAAAAAATCCAAATTTTTTTTTTTTTTTTTCCGTTTTTTTTCTAAGTGTCTGATCGAGAGAAGGAAAAAGAGGTGATTTTTAGCCACTCTCGATTTTGTACTTAGAAAAAATCCAAATTTTTTTTTTTTTTTTTTCCGTTTTTTTTCTAAGTGTCTGATCGAGAGAAGGAAAAAGAGGTGATTTTTAGCCTCTCTCGATTTTGTACTTAAAAAAAATCCAAATTTTTTTTATTTTTTTTTCCGTTTTTTTTCTAAGTGTCTGATCGAGAAAAGGAAAAAGAGGTGATTTTTAGCCTCTCTCGATTTTGTACTTAGAAAAAATCCAAATTTTTTTTTTTTTTTTTTTCCGTTTTTTTTCTAAGTGTCTGATCGAGAGAAGGAAAAAGAGGTGATTTTTAGCCACTCTCGATTTTGTACTTAGAAAAAATCCAAATTTTTTTTTTTTTTTTTTTCCGTTTTTTTTCTAAGTGTCTGATCGAGAGAAGGAAAAAGAGGTGATTTTTAGCCACTCTCGATTTTGTACTTAGAAAAAATCCAAATTTTTTTTTTTTTTTTTCATTTTTTTTTCTAAGTGTCTGATCGAGAGAAGGAAAAAGAGGTGATTTTTAGCCACTCTCGATTTTGTACTTAGAAAAAATCCAAATTTTTTTTTTTTTTTTTTCCGTTTTTTTTCTAAGTGTCTGATCGAGAGAAGGAAAAAGAGGTGATTTTTAGCCACTCTCGATTTTGTACTTAGAAAAAATCCAAATTTTTTATTTTTTTTTTCCCGTTTTTTTTCTAAGTGTCTGATTGAGAGGTGATTTTTAGCCTCTCTCGATTTTGTACTTAGAAAAAATCCAATTTTTTTTTTTTTTTTTTCATTTTTTTTTCTAAGTGTCTGATCGAGAGAAGGAAAAAGAGGTGATTTTTAGCCACTCTCGATTTTGTACTTAGAAAAAATCCAAATTTTTTTTTTTTTTTTTCCGTTTTTTTTCTAAGTGTCTGATCGAGAGAAGGAAAAAGAGGTGATTTTTAGCCACTCTCGATTTTGTACTTAGAAAAAATCCAAATTTTTTTTTTTTTTTTTTCCGTTTTTTTTCTAAGTGTCTGATCGAGAGAAGGAAAAAGAGGTGATTTTTTAGCCACTCTCGATTTTGTACTTAGAAAAAATCCAATTTTTTTTTTTTTTTTTTTCCATTTTTTTTCTAAGTGTCTGATCGAGAGAAGGAAAAAGAGGTGATTTTTAGCCACTCTCGATTTTGTACTTAGAAAAAATCCAATTTTTTTTTTTTTTTTTTCCCGTTTTTTTTCTAAGTGTCTGATCGAGAGAAGGAAAAAGAGGTGATTTTTAGCCTCTCTCGATTTTGTACTTAGAAAAAATCCAATTTTTTTTTTTTTTTTTCATTTTTTTTTCTAAGTGTCTGATCGAGAGAAGGAAAAAGAGGTGATTTTTAGCCACTCTCGATTTTGTACTTAGAAAAAATCCAATTTTTTTTTTTTTTTTTTCCGTTTTTTTTCTAAGTGTCTGATCGAGAGAAGGAAAAAGAGGTGATTTTTAGCCACTCTCGATTTTGTACTTAGAAAAAATCCAAATTTTTTTTTTTTTTTTTTCCGTTTTTTTTCTAAGTGTCTGATCGAGAGAAGGAAAAAGAGGTGATTTTTAGCCACTCTCGATTTTGTACTTAGAAAAAATCCAAATTTTTTATTTTTTTTTTCCCGTTTTTTTTCTAAGTGTCTGATCGAGAGAAGGAAAAAGAGGTGATTTTTAGCCTCTCTCGATTTTGTACTTAGAAAAAATCCTTTTTTTTTTTTTTTTTTTTCTTTTTTTTTTGTTAGTGTCTGATCGAGAGAAGGAAAAAGAGGTGATTTTTAGCCACTCTCGATTTTGTACTTAGAAAAAATCCAAATTTTTTTTTTTTTTTTTTCCGTTTTTTTTCTAAGTGTTTGATCGAGAGAAGGAAAAAGAGGTGATTTTTAGCCACTCTCGATTTTGTACTTAGAAAAAATCCAATTTTTTTTTTTTTTTTTTTTCCATTTTTTTTCTAAGTGTCTGATCGAGAGAAGGAAAAAGAGGTGATTTTTAGCCTCTCTCGATTTTGTACTTAGAAAAAATCCAAATTTATTTATTTTTTTTTCCGTTTTTTTTCTAAGTGTCTGATCGAGAAAACGAAAAAGAGGTGATTTTTAGCCCTTCTCGATTTTGTACTTAGAAAAAATCCAAATTTTTTTTTTTTTTTTTTCTCCGTTTTTTTTCTAAGTGTCTGATCGAGAGAAGGAAAAAGAGGTGATTTTTAGCCACTCTCGATTTTGTACTTAGAAAAAATCCAAATTTTTTTTTTTTTTTTTTCCGTTTTTTTTCTAAGTGTCTGATCGAGAGAAAGAAAAAGAGGTGATTTTTAGCCTCTCTCGATTTTGTACTTAGAAAAAATCCAAATTTTTTTTTTTTTTTTTTCATTTTTTTTTCTAAGTGTCTGATCGAGAGAAGGAAAAAGAGGTGATTTTTTAGCCACTCTCGATTTTGTACTTAGAAAAAATCCAAATTTTTTTTTTTTTTTTTTCCGTTTTTTTTCTAAGTGTCTGATCGAGAGAAGGAAAAAGAGGTGATTTTTAGCCACTCTCGATTTTGTACTTAGAAAAAATCCAATTTTTTTTTTTTTTTTTTTCCGTTTTTTTTCTAAGTGTCTGATCGAGAGAAGGAAAAAGAGGTGATTTTTAGCCTCTCTCGATTTTGTACTTAGAAAAAATCAAATTTTTTTTTTTTTTTTTCATTTTTTTTTCTAAGTGTCTGATCGAGAGAAGGAAAAAGAGGTGATTTTTAGCCACTCTCGATTTTGTACTTAGAAAAAATCCAATTTTTTTTTTTTTTTTTTTCCGTTTTTTTTCTAAGTGTCTGATCGAGAGAAGGAAAAAGAGGTGATTTTTAGCCACTCTCGATTTTGTACTTAGAAAAAATCCAAATTTTTTATTTTTTTTTTTCCGTTTTTTTTCTAAGTGTCTGATCGAGAGAAGGAAAAAGAGGTGATTTTTAGCCTCTCTCGATTTTGTACTTAGAAAAAATCCAATTTTTTTTTTTTTTTTCTTTTTTTTTTCTAAGTGTCTGATCGAGAGAAGGAAAAAGAGGTGATTTTTAGCCACTCTCGATTTTGTACTTAGAAAAAATCCAAATTTTTTTTTTTTTTTTTTCCGTTTTTTTTCTAAGTGTCTGATCGAGAGAAGGAAAAAGAGGTGATTTTTAGCCACTCTCGATTTTGTACTTAGAAAAAATCCAAATTTTTTTTTTTTTTTTTCCGTTTTTTTTCTAAGTGTCTGATCGAGAGAAGGAAAAAGAGGTGATTTTTAGCCTCTCTCGATTTTGTACTTAGAAAAAATCCAATTTTTTTTTTTTTTTTTTCCGTTTTTTTTCTAAGTGTCTGATCGAGAGAAGGAAAAAGAGGTGATTTTTAGCCACTCTCGATTTTGTACTTAGAAAAAATCCAAATTTTTTTTTTTTTTTTTTCCGTTTTTTTTCTAAGTGTCTGATCGAGAGAAGGAAAAAGAGGTGATTTTTAGCCTCTCTCGATTTTGTACTTAAAAAAAATCCAATTTTTTTTTTTTTTTTTTCATTTTTTTTTCTAAGTGTCTGATCGAGAGAAGGAAAAAGAGGTGATTTTTAGCCACTCTCGATTTTGTACTTAGAAAAAATCCAAATTTTTTTTTTTTTTTTTTCCGTTTTTTTTCTAAGTGTCTGATCGAGAGAAGGAAAAAGAGGTGATTTTTAGCCACTCTCGATTTTGTACTTAGAAAAAATCCAAATTTTTTTTTTTTTTTTTTCCGTTTTTTTTCTAAGTGTCTGATCGAGAGAAGGAAAAAGAGGTGATTTTTAGCCTCTCTCGATTTTGTACTTAGAAAAAATCCAATATTTTTTTTTTTTTTTTCTTTTTTTTTTCTAAGTGTCTGATCGAGAGAAGGAAAAAGAGGTGATTTTTAGCCACTCTCGATTTTGTACTTAGAAAAAATCCAAATTTTTTTTTTTTTTTTTTCCGTTTTTTTTCTAAGTGTCTGATCGAGAGAAGGAAAAAGAGGTGATTTTTAGCCACTCTCGATTTTGTACTTAGAAAAAATCCAATTTTTTTTTATTTTTTTTTTCCATTTTTTTTCTAAGTGTCTGATCGAGAGAAGGAAAAAGAGGTGATTTTTAGCCTCTCTCGATTTTGTACTTAGAAAAAATCCAAATTTATTTATTTTTTTTTTCCGTTTTTTTTCTAAGTGTCTGATCGAGAAAAGGAAAAAGAGGTGATTTTTAGCCTCTCTCGATTTTGTACTTAGAAAAAATCCAAATTTTTTTTTTTTTTTTTTTCCGTTTTTTTTCTAAGTGTCTGATCGAGAGAAGGAAAAAGAGGTGATTTTTAGCCACTCTCGATTTTGTACTTAGAAA
>NW_026908265.1:0-33366 GCF_033978785.1 Entelurus aequoreus
TTAGAAAAAATCCAAAATTATTATTATTTTTTTTTTCCGTTTTTTTTTCTAAGTGTCTGATCGAGAGAAGAAAAAAGAGGTGATTTTAGCCTCTCCTCGATTTTGTACTTAGAAAAAATCCAATTTTTTATTTTTTTTTTAATTTTTTTTTCTAAGTGTCTGATCGAGAGAAGGAAAAAGAGGTGATTTTTAGCCTCTCTCGATTTGTACTTAGAAAAAATCCAAATTTATTTTTTTTTTTTTTTTCCGTTTTTTTTCTAAGTGTCTGATCGAGAGAAGGAAAAAGAGGTGATTTTTAGCCTCTCTCGATTTTGTACTTAGAAAAAATCAAATTTTTTTTTTTTTTTTTCCTTTTTTTTTTCTAAGTGTCTGATCGAGAGAAGGAAAAAGAGGTGATTTTTAGCCTCTCTCGATTTTGTACTTAGAAAAAATCCAAATTTTTTTTTTTTTTTTTCCGTTTTTTTTCTAAGTGTCTGATCGAGAAAAGGAAAAAGAGGGTGATTTTTAGCCTCTCTCGATTTTGTACTTAGAAAAAATCCAAATTTTTTTTTTTTTTTTTTCCGTTTTTTTTCTAAGTGTCTGATCGAGAGAAGGAAAAAGAGGTGATTTTTAGCCTCTCTCGATTTTGTACTTAGAAAAAATCCAAATTTTTTTTTTTTTTTTTTCCGTTTTTTTTTCTAAGTGTCTGATCGAGAAAAGGAAAAAGAGGTGATATTTAGCCACTCTCGATTTTGTACTTAGAAAAAATCCAATTTTTTTTTTTTTTTTTTTCCGTTTTTTTTTCTAAGTGTCTGATCGAGAGAAGGAAAAATAGGTGATTTTTAGCCTCTCTCGATTTTGTACTTAGAAAAAATCCAAATTATTATTTTTTTTTTTTCCGTTTTTTTTCTAAGTGTCTGATCGAGAGAAGGAAAAAGAGGTGATTTTTAGCCACTCTCGATTTTGTACTTAGAAAAAATCCAATTTTTTTTTTTTTTTTTTCAGTTTTTTTCTAAGTGTCTGATCGAGAGAAGGAAAAAGAGGTGATTTTTAGCCTCTCTTGATTTTGTACTTAGAAAAAATCCAATTTTTTTTTTTTTTTTTTTTTTTTTTTTTCTAAGTGTCTGATCGAGAGAAGGAAAAAGAGGTGATTTTTAGCCACTCTCGATTTTTGTACTTAGAAAAAATCCAATTTTTTTATTTTTTTTTTTTCCGTTTTTTTTCTAAGTGTCTGATCGAGAGAAGGAAAAAGAGGTGATTTTTAGCCTCTCTCGATTTTGTACTTAGAAAAAATCCAAATTTTTTTTTTTTTTTTGTCCGTTTTTTTTCTTAGTGTCTGATCGAGAGAAGGAAAAAGAGGTGATTTTTAGCCTCTCTCGATTTTGTACTTAGAAAAAATCCAATTTTTTATTTTTTTTTTTTATTTTTTTTTCTAAGTGTCTGATCGAGAGAAGGAAAAAGAGGTGATTTTTAGCCTCTCTTGATTTTGTACTTAGAAAAAATCCAATTTTTTTTTTTTTTTTTCATTTTTTTTTCTAAGTGTCTGATCGAGAAAAGGAAAAAGAGGTGATTTTTAGCCTCTCTCGATTTTGTACTTAGAAAAAATCCAAATTTTTTTTTTTTTTTTTTCCGTTTTTTTTTCTAAGTGTCTGATCGAGAGAAGGAAAAAGAGGTGATTTTTAGCCTCTCTCGATTTTGTACTTAGAAAAAATCCAAATTTTTTTTTTTTTTTTTTTCCGTTTTTTTTCTAAGTGTCTGATCGAGAAAAGGAAAAAGAGGTGATTTTTAGCCTCTCTTGATTTTGTACTTAGAAAAAATCCAATTTTTTTTTTTTTTTTTCTTTTTTTTTTCTAAGTGTCTGATCGAGAGAAGGAAAAAGAGGTGATATTTAGCCACTCTCGATTTTGTACTTAGAAAAAATCCAATTTTTTTTTTTTTTTTTTTCCGTTTTTTTCTAAGTGTCTGATCGAGAGAAGGAAAAATAGGTGATTTTAGCCTCTCTCGATTTTGTACTTAGAAAAATCCAAATTATTATTTTTTTTTTCCGTTTTTTTTTCTAAGTGTCTGATCGAGAGAAGGAAAAAGAGTGATTTTTAGCCACTCTCGATTTTGTACTTAGAAAAAATCCAATTTTTTTTTTTTTTTTTCAGTTTTTTTCTAAGTGTCTGATCGAGAGAAGGAAAAAGAGGTGATTTTTAGCCTCTCTTGATTTTGTACTTAGAAAAAATCCAATTTTTTTTTTTTTTTTTTTTTTTTTTTTTCTAAGTGTCTGATCGAGAGAAGGAAAAAGAGGTGATTTTTAGCCACTCTCGATTTTGTACTTAGAAAAAATCCAATTTTTTTTATTTTTTTTTTTTTCCGTTTTTTTTCTAAGTGTCTGATCGAGAGAAGAAAAAGAGGTGATTTTTTAGCCTCTCTCGATTTTGTACTTAGAAAAAATCCAAATTTTTTTTTTTTTTTGTCCGTTTTTTTTCTTAGTGTCTGATCGAGAGAAGGAAAAAGAGGTGATTTTTAGCCTCTCTCGATTTTTGTACTTAGAAAAAATCCAAATTTTTTTTTTTTTTTTTTTCCGTTTTTTTTTCTAAGTGTCTGATCGAGAGAAGGAAAAAGAGGTGATTTTTAGCCTCTCTCGATTTTGTACTTAGAAAAAATCCAAATTTTTTTTTTTTTTTTTTCCGTTTTTTTTCTTAGTGTCTGATCGAGAGAAGGAAAAAGAGGTGATTTTTAGCCTCTCTCGATTTTGTACTTAGAAAAAATCCAAATTATTATTATTTTTTTTTCCGTTTTTTTTCTAAGTGTCTGATCGAGAGAAGGAAAAAGAGGTGATTTTTAGCCTCTCTCGATTTTGTACTTAGAAAAAATCCAATTTTTTATTTTTTTTTTTTCAGTTTTTTTTCTAAGTGTCTGATCGAGAGAAGGAAAAAGAGGTGATTTTTAGCCTCTCTTGATTTTGTACTTAGAAAAAATCCAATTTTTTTTTTTTTTTTCATTTTTTTTTCTAAGTGTCTGATCGAGAGAAGGAAAAAGAGGTGATTTTTAGCCTCTCTCGATTTTGTACTTAGAAAAAATCCAAATTTTTTTTTTTTTTTTTTCCGTTTTTTTTCTTAGTGTCTGATCGAGAGAAGGAAAAAGAGGTGATTTTTAGCCTCTCTCGATTTTGTACTTAGAAAAAATCCAAATTTTTTTTTTTTTTTTTTCCGTTTTTTTTCTAAGTGTCTGATCGAGAGAAGGAAAAAGAGGTGATTTTTAGCCTCTCTCGATTTTGTACTTAGAAAAAATCCAAATTTTTTTTTTTTTTTTTCCGTTTTTTTTCTAAGTGTCTGATCGAGAAAAGGAAAAAGAGGTGATTTTTAGCCTCTCTTGATTTTGTACTTAGAAAAAATCCAATTTTTTTTTTTTTTTTTCTTTTTTTTTTCTAAGTGTCTGATCGAGAGAAGGAAAAAGAGGTGATATTTAGCCACTCTCGATTTTGTACTTAGAAAAAATCCAATTTTTTTTTTTTTTTTTTTTCCGTTTTTTTTTCTAAGTGTCTGATCGAGAGAAGGAAAAATAGGTGATTTTTAGCCTCTCTCGATTTTGTACTTAGAAAAAATCCAAATTATTATTTTTTTTTCCGTTTTTTTTTCTAAGTGTCTGATCGAGAGAAGGAAAAAGAGGTGATTTTTAGCCACTCTCGATTTTGTACTTAGAAAAAATCCAATTTTTTTTTTTTTTTTTCAGTTTTTTTCTAAGTGTCTGATCGAGAGAAGGAAAAAGAGGTGATTTTTAGCCTCTCTTGATTTTGTACTTAGAAAAAATCCAATTTTTTTTTTTTTTTTTTTTTTTTTTTTTTCTAAGTGTCTGATCGAGAGAAGGAAAAAGAGGTGATTTTTAGCCACTCTCGATTTTGTACTTAGAAAAAATCCAATTTTTTTATTTTTTTTTTTCCGTTTTTTTTTCTAAGTGTCTGATCGAGAGAAGGAAAAAGAGGTGATTTTTAGCCTCTCTCGATTTTGTACTTAGAAAAAATCCAAATTTTTTTTTTTTTTTTGTCCGTTTTTTTTCTTAGTGTCTGATCGAGAGAAGGAAAAAGAGGTGATTTTTAGCCTCTCTCGATTTTGTACTTAGAAAAAATCCAAATTTTTTTTTTTTTTTTTTTCCGTTTTTTTTCTAAGTGTCTGATCGAGAGAAGGAAAAAGAGGTGATTTTTAGCCTCTCTCGATTTTGTACTTAGAAAAAATCCAAATTTTTTTTTTTTTTTTTTCCGTTTTTTTTCTTAGTGTCTGATCGAGAGAAGGAAAAAGAGGTGATTTTTAGCCTCTCTCGATTTTGTACTTAGAAAAAATCCAAATTATTATTATTTTTTTTTCCGTTTTTTTTCTAAGTGTCTGATCGAGAGAAGGAAAAAGAGGTGATTTTTAGCCTCTCTCGATTTTGTACTTAGAAAAAATCCAATTTTTTATTTTTTTTTTAATTTTTTTTTTCTAAGTGTCTGATCGAGAGAAGGAAAAAGAGGTGATTTTTAGCCTCTCTCGATTTTGTACTTAGAAAAAATCCATTTTTTTTTTTTTTTTTTTCCGTTTTTTTTCTAAGTGTCTGATCGAGAGAAGGAAAAAGAGGTGATTTTTAGCCTCTCTCGATTTTGTACTTAGAAAAAATCCAAATTATTATTATTTTTTTTTCCGTTTTTTTTCTAAGTGTCTGATCGAGAGAAGGAAAAAGAGGTGATTTTTAGCCTCTCTCGATTTTGTACTTAGAAAAAATCCAATTTTTTATTTTTTTTTTAATTTTTTTTTTCTAAGTGTCTGATCGAGAGAAGGAAAAAGAGGTGATTTTTAGCCACTCTCGATTTTGTACTTAGAAAAAATCCAAATTTTTTTTTTTTTTTTTCAGTTTTTTTTCTAAGTGTCTGATCGAGAGAAGGAAAAAGAGGTGATTTTTAGCCTCTCTCGATTTTGTACTTAGAAAAAATTCAATTTTTTTTTTTTTTTTTTCCGTTTTTTTTCTAAGTGTCTGATCGAGAGAAGGAAAAAGAGGTGATTTTTAGCCTCTCTCGATTTTGTACTTAGAAAAAATCCAATTTTTTTTTTTTTTTTTTCCGTTTTTTTTCTAAGTGTCTGATCGAGAGAAGGAAAAAGAGGTGATTTTTAGCCTCTCTCGATTTTGTACTTAGAAAAAATCCAAATTTTTTTTTTTTTTTTTTCCGTTTTTTTTCTTAGTGTCTGATCGAGAGAAGGAAAAAGAGGTGATTTTTAGCCACTCTCGATTTTGTACTTAGAAAAAATCCAAATTTTTATTTTTTTTTTTCATTTTTTTTTCTAAGTGTCTGATCGAGAGAAGGAAAAAGAGGTGATTTTTAGCCTCTCTCGATTTTGTACTTAGAAAAAATCCAATTTTTTTTTTTTTTTTTTTCAGTTTTTTTTCTAAGTGTCTGATCGAGAGAAGGAAAAAGAGGTGATTTTTAGCCTCTCTTGATTTTGTACTTAGAAAAAATCCAATTTTTTTTTTTTTTTTTCATTTTTTTTTCTAAGTGTCTGATCGAGAGAAGGAAAAAGAGGTGATTTTTAGCCACTCTCGATTTTGTACTTAGAAAAAATCCAAATTTTTTTTTTTTTTTTTTCCGTTTTTTTTCTAAGTGTCTGATCGAGAGAAGGAAAAAGAGGTGATTTTTAGCCTCTCTCGATTTTGTACTTAGAAAAAATCCAAATTTTTTTTTTTTTTTTTTCCGTTTTTTTTCTAAGTGTCTGATCGAGAGAAGGAAAAAGAGGTGATTTTTAGCCTCTCTCGATTTTGTACTTAGAAAAAATCCAAATTTTTTTTTTTTTTTTTTCCGTTTTTTTTCTAAGTGTCTGATCGAGAGAAGGAAAAAGAGGTGATTTTTAGCCTCTCTCGATTTTGTACTTAGAAAAAATCCAAATTTTTTTTTTTTTTTTTTCCGTTTTTTTTCTAAGTGTCTGATCGAGAAAAGGAAAAAGAGGTGATTTTTAGCCTCTCTTGATTTTGTACTTAGAAAAAATCCAATTTTTTTTTTTTTTTTTCTTTTTTTTTTCTAAGTGTCTGATCGAGAGAAGGAAAAAGAGGTGATATTTAGCCACTCTCGATTTTGTACTTAGAAAAAATCCAATTTTTTTTTTTTTTTTTTTTCCGTTTTTTTTCTAAGTGTCTGATCGAGAGAAGGAAAAAGAGGTGATTTTTAGCCTCTCTCGATTTTGTACTTAGAAAAAATCCAAATTTTTTATTTTTTTTTTTTCAGTTTTTTTTCTAAGTGTCTGATCGAGAGAAGGAAAAAGAGGTGATTTTTAGCCTCTCTTGATTTTGTACTTAGAAAAAATCCAATTTTTTATTTTTTTTTTCATTTTTTTTTCTAAGTGTCTGATCGAGAGAAGGAAAAAGAGGTGATTTTTAGCCACTCTCGATTTTGTACTTAGAAAAAATCCAATTTTTTTTTTTTTTTTTTCCGTTTTTTTTCTAAGTGTCTGATCGAGAGAAGGAAAAAGAGGTGATTTTTAGCCTCTCTCGATTTTGTACTTAGAAAAAATCCAAATTATTATTTTTTTTTTTTCCGTTTTTTTTCTAAGTGTCTGATCGAGAGAAGGAAAAAGAGGTGATTTTTAGCCTCTCTCGATTTTGTACTTAGAAAAAATCCAATTTTTTATTTTTTTTTTCATTTTTTTTTCTAAGTGTCTGATCGAGAGAAGGAAAAAGAGGTGATTTTTAGCCACTCTCGATTTTGTACTTAGAAAAAATCCAATTTTTTTTTTTTTTTTTTCCGTTTTTTTTCTAAGTGTCTGATCGAGAGAAGGAAAAAGAGGTGATTTTTAGCCTCTCTCGATTTTGTACTTAGAAAAAATCCAAATTATTATTATTTTTTTTTCCGTTTTTTTTCTAAGTGTCTGATCGAGAGAAGGAAAAAGAGGTGATTTTTAGCCTCTCTCGATTTTGTACTTAGAAAAAATCCAATTTTTTATTTTTTTTTAAATTTTTTTTTTCTAAGTGTCTGATCGAGAGAAGGAAAAAGAGGTGATTTTTAGCCACTCTCGATTTTGTACTTAGAAAAAATCCAAATTTTTTTTTTTTTTTTTCAGTTTTTTTTCTAAGTGTCTGATCGAGAGAAGGAAAAAGAGGTGATTTTTAGCCTCTCTCGATTTTGTACTTAGAAAAAATTCAATTTTTTTTTTTTTTTTTTCCGTTTTTTTTCTAAGTGTCTGATCGAGAGAAGGAAAAAGAGGTGATTTTTAGCCTCTCTCGATTTTGTACTTAGAAAAAATCCAATTTTTTTTTTTTTTTTTCCCGTTTTTTTTCTAAGTGTCTGATCGAGAGAAGGAAAAAGAGGTGATTTTTAGCCTCTCTCGATTTTGTACTTAGAAAAAATCCAAATTTTTTTTTTTTTTTTTTCCGTTTTTTTTCTTAGTGTCTGATCGAGAGAAGGAAAAAGAGGTGATTTTTAGCCACTCTCGATTTTGTACTTAGAAAAAATCCAAATTTTTATTTTTTTTTTTCATTTTTTTTTCTAAGTGTCTGATCGAGAGAAGGAAAAAGAGGTGATTTTTAGCCTCTCTCGATTTTGTACTTAGAAAAAATCCAATTTTTTTTTTTTTTTTTTTCAGTTTTTTTTCTAAGTGTCTGATCGAGAGAAGGAAAAAGAGGTGATTTTTAGCCTCTCTTGATTTTGTACTTAGAAAAAATCCAATTTTTTTTTTTTTTTTTCATTTTTTTTTCTAAGTGTCTGATCGAGAGAAGGAAAAAGAGGTGATTTTTAGCCACTCTCGATTTTGTACTTAGAAAAAATCCATTTTTTTTTTTTTTTTTTTCCGTTTTTTTTTCTAAGTGTCTGATCGAGAGAAGGAAAAAGAGGTGATTTTTAGCCTCTCTCGATTTTGTGCTTAGAAAAAATCCAAATTTTTTTTTTTTTTTCCGTTTTTTTTTCTTAGTGTCTGATCGAGAGAAGGAAAAAGAGGTGATTTTTAGCCTCTCTTGATTTTGTACTTAGAAAAAATCCAATTTTTTTTTTTTTTTTTTCATTTTTTTTTCTAAGTGTCTGATCGAGAGAAGGAAAAAGAGGTGATTTTTAGCCACTCTCGATTTTGTACTTAGAAAAAATCCAATTTTTTTTTTTTTTTTTTTCCGTTTTTTTTCTAAGTGTCTGATCGAGAGAAGGAAAAAGAGGTGATTTTTAGCCTCTCTCGATTTTGTACTTAGAAAAAATCCAAATTATTATTATTTTTTTTTCCGTTTTTTTCTAAGTGTCTGATCGAGAGAAGGAAAAAGAGGTGATTTTTAGCCACTCTCGATTTTGTACTTAGAAAAAATCCAAATTTTTTTTTTTTTTTTTTCCGTTTTTTTTCTAAGTGTCTGATCGAGAGAAGGAAAAAGAGGTGATTTTTAGCCTCTCTCGATTTTGTACTTAGAAAAAATCCAAATTTTTTTTTTTTTTTTTTCCGTTTTTTTTCTAAGTGTCTGATCGAGAGAAGGAAAAAGAGGTGATTTTTAGCCTCTCTCGATTTTGTACTTAGAAAAAATCCAAATTTTTTTTTTTTTTTTTTCCGTTTTTTTTCTAAGTGTCTGATCGAGAGAAGGAAAAAGAGGTGATTTTTAGCCTCTCTCGATTTTGTACTTAGAAAAAATCCAAATTTTTTTTTTTTTTTTTTCCGTTTTTTTTCTAAGTGTCTGATCGAGAAAAGGAAAAAGAGGTGATTTTTAGCCTCTCTTGATTTTGTACTTAGAAAAAATCCAATTTTTTTTTTTTTTTTTCTTTTTTTTTTCTAAGTGTCTGATCGAGAGAAGGAAAAAGAGGTGATATTTAGCCACTCTCGATTTTGTACTTAGAAAAAATCCAATTTTTTTTTTTTTTTTTTTCCGTTTTTTTTCTAAGTGTCTGATCGAGAGAAGGAAAAAGAGGTGATTTTTAGCCTCTCTCGATTTTGTACTTAGAAAAAATCCAAATTTTTTATTTTTTTTTTTTCAGTTTTTTTTCTAAGTGTCTGATCGAGAGAAGTAAAAAGAGGTGATTTTTAGCCTCTCTTGATTTTGTACTTAGAAAAAATCCAATTTTTTATTTTTTTTTTCATTTTTTTTTCTAAGTGTCTGATCGAGAGAAGGAAAAAGAGGTGATTTTTAGCCACTCTCGATTTTGTACTTAGAAAAAATCCAATTTTTTTTTTTTTTTTTCCGTTTTTTTTCTAAGTGTCTGATCGAGAGAAGGAAAAAGAGGTGATTTTTAGCCTCTCTCGATTTTGTACTTAGAAAAAATCCAAATTATTATTTTTTTTTTTTCCGTTTTTTTTCTAAGTGTCTGATCGAGAGAAGGAAAAAGAGGTGATTTTTAGCCACTCTCGATTTTGTACTTAGAAAAAATCCAAATTTTTTTTTTTTTTTTTCCGTTTTTTTTCTAAGTGTCTGATCGAGAGAAGGAAAAAGAGGTGATTTTTAGCCTCTCTTGATTTTGTACTTAGAAAAAATCCAATTTTTTTTTTTTTTTTCTTTTTTTTTTCAAAGTGTCTGATCGAGAGAAGGAAAAAGAGGTGATTTTTAGCCACTCTCGATTTTGTACTTAGAAAAAATCCAAATTTTTTTTTTTTTTTTTCCGTTTTTTTTCTAAGTGTCTGATCGAGAGAAGGAAAAAGAGGTGATTTTTAGCCTCTCTCGATTTTGTACTTAGAAAAAATCCAAATTTTTTTATTTTTTTTCTCCGTTTTTTTTCTAAGTGTCTGATCGAGAGAAGGAAAAAGAGGTGATTTTTAGCCACTCTCGATTTTGTACTTAGAAAAAATCCAATTTTTTTTATTTTTTTTTTCCGTTTTTTTTTCTAAGTGTCTGATCGAGAGAAGGAAAAAGAGGTGATTTTTAGCCTCTCTCGATTTTGTACTTAGAAAAAATCCAAATTTTTTTTTTTTTTTTTTCCGTTTTTTTTTCTAAGTGTCTGATCGAGAGAAGGAAAAAGAGGTGATTTTTAGCCTCTCTCGATTTTGTACTTAGAAAAAATCCAAATTTTTTTTTTTTTTTTTTCCGTTTTTTTTCTAAGTGTCTGATCGAGAGAAGGAAAAAGAGGTGATTTTTAGCCTCTCTCGATTTTGTACTTAGAAAAAATCCAATTTTTTTTATTTTTTTTTTCATTTTTTTTTCTAAGTGTCTGATCGAGAGAAGGAAAAAGAGGTGATTTTTAGCCACTCTCGATTTTGTACTTAGAAAAAATCCAAATTTTTTTTTTTTTTTTTTCAGTTTTTTTTCTAAGTGTCTGATCGAGAGAAGGAAAAAGAGGTGATTTTTAGCCTCTCTCGATTTTGTACTTAGAAAAAATCCAATTTTTTATTTTTTTTTTTATTTTTTTTTTCTAAGTGTCTGATCGAGAGAAGGAAAAAGAGGTGATTTTTAGCCACTCTCGATTTTGTACTTAGAAAAAATCCAAATTTTTTTTTTTTTTTTTCAGTTTTTTTTCTAAGTGTCTGATCGAGAGAAGGAAAAAGAGGTGATTTTTAGCCTCTCTCGATTTTGTACTTAGAAAAAATTCAAATTTTTTTATTTTTTTTTTCCGTTTTTTTTCTAAGTGTCTGATCGAGAGAAGGAAAAAGAGGTGATTTTTAGCCTCTCTCGATTTTGTACTTAGAAAAAATCCAATTTTTTTTTTTTTTTTTTCCGTTTTTTTTCTAAGTGTCTGATCGAGAGAAGGAAAAAGAGGTGATTTTTAGCCTCTCTCGATTTTGTACTTAGAAAAAATCCAAATTTTTTTTTTTTTTTTTTCCGTTTTTTTTTCTTAGTGTCTGATCGAGAGAAGGAAAAAGAGGTGATTTTTAGCCTCTCTCGATTTTGTACTTAGAAAAAATCCAATTTTTTTTTTTTTTTTTCAGTTTTTTTTCTAAGTGTCTGATCGAGAGAAGGAAAAAGAGGTGATTTTTAGCCTCTCTTGATTTTGTACTTAGAAAAAATCCAATTTTTTTTTTTTTTTTTCATTTTTTTTTCTAAGTGTCTGATCGAGAGAAGGAAAAAGAGGTGATTTTTAGCCACTCTCGATTTTGTACTTAGAAAAAATCCAAATTATTTTTTTTTTTTTTCCGTTTTTTTTCTAAGTGTCTGATCGAGAGAAGGAAAAAGAGGTGATTTTTAGCCTCTCTCGATTTTGTGCTTAGAAAAAATCCAAATTTTTTTTTTTTTTTCCGTTTTTTTTCTAAGTGTCTGATCGAGAGAAGGAAAAAGAGGTGATTTTTAGCCTCTCTTGATTTTGTACTTAGAAAAAATCCAATTTTATTTTTTTTTTTTTCAGTTTTTTTTCTAAGTGTCTGATCGAGAAAAGGAAAAAGAGGTGATTTTTAGCCTCTCTTGATTTTGTACTTAGAAAAAATCCAATTTTTTTTTTTTTTTTTCATTTTTTTTTCTAAGTGTCTGATCGAGAGAAGGAAAAAGAGGTGATTTTTAGCCACTCTCGATTTTGTACTTAGAAAAAATCCAAATTATTTTTTTTTTTTTTCCGTTTTTTTTCTAAGTGTCTGATCGAGAGAAGGAAAAAGAGGTGATTTTTAGCCTCTCTCGATTTTGTGCTTAGAAAAAATCCAAATTTTTTTTTTTTTTTCCGTTTTTTTTCTAAGTGTCTGATCGAGAGAAGGAAAAAGAGGTGATTTTTAGCCTCTCTTGATTTTGTACTTAGAAAAAATCCAATTTTATTTTTTTTTTTTTCATTTTTTTTTCTAAGTGTCTGATCGAGAGAAGGAAAAAGAGGTGATTTTTAGCCACTCTCGATTTTGTACTTAGAAAAAATCCAATTTTTTTTTTTTTTTTTTTCCGTTTTTTTTCTAAGTGTCTGATCGAGAGAAGGAAAAAGAGGTGATTTTTAGCCTCTCTCGATTTTGTACTTAGAAAAAATCCAAATTATTATTATTTTTTTTTCCGTTTTTTTTCTAAGTGTCTGATCGAGAGAAGGAAAAAGAGGTGATTTTTAGCCTCTCTCGATTTTGTACTTAGAAAAAATCCAATTTTTTATTTTTTTTTTAATTTTTTTTTTCTAAGTGTCTGATCGAGAGAAGGAAAAAGAGGTGATTTTTAGCCACTCTCGATTTTGTACTTAGAAAAAATCCAAATTTTTTTTTTTTTTTTTTCAGTTTTTTTTCTAAGTGTCTGATCGAGAGAAGGAAAAAGAGGTGATTTTTAGCCTCTCTCGATTTTGTACTTAGAAAAAATTCAATTTTTTTTTTTTTTTTTTCCGTTTTTTTTCTAAGTGTCTGATCGAGAGAAGGAAAAAGAGGTGATTTTTAGCCTCTCTCGATTTTGTACTTAGAAAAAATCCAATTTTTTTTTTTTTTTTTTCCGTTTTTTTTCTAAGTGTCTGATCGAGAGAAGGAAAAAGAGGTGATTTTTAGCCTCTCTCGATTTTGTACTTAGAAAAAATCCAAATTTTTTTTTTTTTTTTTTCCGTTTTTTTTCTTAGTGTCTGATCGAGAGAAGGAAAAAGAGGTGATTTTTAGCCACTCTCGATTTTGTACTTAGAAAAAATCCAAATTTTTATTTTTTTTTTTCATTTTTTTTTCTAAGTGTCTGATCGAGAGAAGGAAAAAGAGGTGATTTTTAGCCTCTCTCGATTTTGTACTTAGAAAAAATCCAATTTTTTTTTTTTTTTTTTTCAGTTTTTTTTCTAAGTGTCTGATCGAGAGAAGGAAAAAGAGGTGATTTTTAGCCTCTCTTGATTTTGTACTTAGAAAAAATCCAATTTTTTTTTTTTTTTTTCATTTTTTTTTCTAAGTGTCTGATCGAGAGAAGGAAAAAGAGGTGATTTTTAGCCACTCTCGATTTTGTACTTAGAAAAAATCCAAATTTTTTTTTTTTTTTTTTCCGTTTTTTTTCTAAGTGTCTGATCGAGAGAAGGAAAAAGAGGTGATTTTTAGCCTCTCTCGATTTTGTACTTAGAAAAAATCCAAATTTTTTTTTTTTTTTTTTTCCGTTTTTTTTCTAAGTGTCTGATCGAGAGAAGGAAAAAGAGGTGATTTTTAGCCTCTCTCGATTTTGTACTTAGAAAAAATCCAAATTTTTTTTTTTTTTTTTTCCGTTTTTTTTCTAAGTGTCTGATCGAGAGAAGGAAAAAGAGGTGATTTTTAGCCTCTCTCGATTTTGTACTTAGAAAAAATCCAAATTTTTTTTTTTTTTTTTTCCGTTTTTTTTCTAAGTGTCTGATCGAGAAAAGGAAAAAGAGGTGATTTTTAGCCTCTCTTGATTTTGTACTTAGAAAAAATCCAATTTTTTTTTTTTTTTTTCTTTTTTTTTTCTAAGTGTCTGATCGAGAGAAGGAAAAAGAGGTGATATTTAGCCACTCTCGATTTTGTACTTAGAAAAAATCCAATTTTTTTTTTTTTTTTTTTCCGTTTTTTTTCTAAGTGTCTGATCGAGAGAAGGAAAAAGAGGTGATTTTTAGCCTCTCTCGATTTTGTACTTAGAAAAAATCCAAATTTTTTATTTTTTTTTTTTCAGTTTTTTTTCTAAGTGTCTGATCGAGAGAAGGAAAAAGAGGTGATTTTTAGCCTCTCTTGATTTTGTACTTAGAAAAAATCCAATTTTTTATTTTTTTTTTCATTTTTTTTTCTAAGTGTCTGATCGAGAGAAGGAAAAAGAGGTGATTTTTAGCCACTCTCGATTTTGTACTTAGAAAAAATCCAATTTTTTTTTTTTTTTTTTCCGTTTTTTTTCTAAGTGTCTGATCGAGAGAAGGAAAAAGAGGTGATTTTTAGCCTCTCTCGATTTTGTACTTAGAAAAAATCCAAATTATTATTTTTTTTTTTTCCGTTTTTTTTCTAAGTGTCTGATCGAGAGAAGGAAAAAGAGGTGATTTTTAGCCTCTCTCGATTTTGTACTTAGAAAAAATCCAATTTTTTATTTTTTTTTTCATTTTTTTTTCTAAGTGTCTGATCGAGAGAAGGAAAAAGAGGTGATTTTTAGCCACTCTCGATTTTGTACTTAGAAAAAATCCAATTTTTTTTTTTTTTTTTTCCGTTTTTTTTCTAAGTGTCTGATCGAGAGAAGGAAAAAGAGGTGATTTTTAGCCTCTCTCGATTTTGTACTTAGAAAAAATCCAAATTATTATTATTTTTTTTTCCGTTTTTTTTCTAAGTGTCTGATCGAGAGAAGGAAAAAGAGGTGATTTTTAGCCTCTCTCGATTTTGTACTTAGAAAAAATCCAATTTTTTATTTTTTTTTAAATTTTTTTTTTCTAAGTGTCTGATCGAGAGAAGGAAAAAGAGGTGATTTTTAGCCACTCTCGATTTTGTACTTAGAAAAAATCCAAATTTTTTTTTTTTTTTTTCAGTTTTTTTTCTAAGTGTCTGATCGAGAGAAGGAAAAAGAGGTGATTTTTAGCCTCTCTCGATTTTGTACTTAGAAAAAATTCAATTTTTTTTTTTTTTTTTTCCGTTTTTTTTCTAAGTGTCTGATCGAGAGAAGGAAAAAGAGGTGATTTTTAGCCTCTCTCGATTTTGTACTTAGAAAAAATCCAATTTTTTTTTTTTTTTTTCCCGTTTTTTTTCTAAGTGTCTGATCGAGAGAAGGAAAAAGAGGTGATTTTTAGCCTCTCTCGATTTTGTACTTAGAAAAAATCCAAATTTTTTTTTTTTTTTTTTCCGTTTTTTTTCTTAGTGTCTGATCGAGAGAAGGAAAAAGAGGTGATTTTTAGCCACTCTCGATTTTGTACTTAGAAAAAATCCAAATTTTTATTTTTTTTTTTCATTTTTTTTTCTAAGTGTCTGATCGAGAGAAGGAAAAAGAGGTGATTTTTAGCCTCTCTCGATTTTGTACTTAGAAAAAATCCAATTTTTTTTTTTTTTTTTTTCAGTTTTTTTTCTAAGTGTCTGATCGAGAGAAGGAAAAAGAGGTGATTTTTAGCCTCTCTTGATTTTGTACTTAGAAAAAATCCAATTTTTTTTTTTTTTTTTCATTTTTTTTTCTAAGTGTCTGATCGAGAGAAGGAAAAAGAGGTGATTTTTAGCCACTCTCGATTTTGTACTTAGAAAAAATCCATTTTTTTTTTTTTTTTTTTCCGTTTTTTTTCTAAGTGTCTGATCGAGAGAAGGAAAAAGAGGTGATTTTTAGCCTCTCTCGATTTTGTGCTTAGAAAAAATCCAAATTTTTTTTTTTTTTTCCGTTTTTTTTCTTAGTGTCTGATCGAGAGAAGGAAAAAGAGGTGATTTTTAGCCTCTCTTGATTTTGTACTTAGAAAAAATCCAATTTTTTTTTTTTTTTTTTCATTTTTTTTTCTAAGTGTCTGATCGAGAGAAGGAAAAAGAGGTGATTTTTAGCCACTCTCGATTTTGTACTTAGAAAAAATCCAATTTTTTTTTTTTTTTTTTTTCCGTTTTTTTTCTAAGTGTCTGATCGAGAGAAGGAAAAAGAGGTGATTTTTAGCCTCTCTCGATTTTGTACTTAGAAAAAATCCAAATTATTATTATTTTTTTTTCCGTTTTTTTCTAAGTGTCTGATCGAGAGAAGGAAAAAGAGGTGATTTTTAGCCACTCTCGATTTTGTACTTAGAAAAAATCCAAATTTTTTTTTTTTTTTTTTCCGTTTTTTTTCTAAGTGTCTGATCGAGAGAAGGAAAAAGAGGTGATTTTTAGCCTCTCTCGATTTTGTACTTAGAAAAAATCCAAATTTTTTTTTTTTTTTTTTCCGTTTTTTTTCTAAGTGTCTGATCGAGAGAAGGAAAAAGAGGTGATTTTTAGCCTCTCTCGATTTTGTACTTAGAAAAAATCCAAATTTTTTTTTTTTTTTTTTCCGTTTTTTTTCTAAGTGTCTGATCGAGAGAAGGAAAAAGAGGTGATTTTTAGCCTCTCTCGATTTTGTACTTAGAAAAAATCCAAATTTTTTTTTTTTTTTTTTCCGTTTTTTTTCTAAGTGTCTGATCGAGAAAAGGAAAAAGAGGTGATTTTTAGCCTCTCTTGATTTTGTACTTAGAAAAAATCCAATTTTTTTTTTTTTTTTTCTTTTTTTTTTCTAAGTGTCTGATCGAGAGAAGGAAAAAGAGGTGATATTTAGCCACTCTCGATTTTGTACTTAGAAAAAATCCAATTTTTTTTTTTTTTTTTTTCCGTTTTTTTTCTAAGTGTCTGATCGAGAGAAGGAAAAAGAGGTGATTTTTAGCCTCTCTCGATTTTGTACTTAGAAAAAATCCAAATTTTTTATTTTTTTTTTTTCAGTTTTTTTTCTAAGTGTCTGATCGAGAGAAGGAAAAAGAGGTGATTTTTAGCCTCTCTTGATTTTGTACTTAGAAAAAATCCAATTTTTTATTTTTTTTTTCATTTTTTTTTCTAAGTGTCTGATCGAGAGAAGGAAAAAGAGGTGATTTTTAGCCACTCTCGATTTTGTACTTAGAAAAAATCCAATTTTTTTTTTTTTTTTTCCGTTTTTTTTCTAAGTGTCTGATCGAGAGAAGGAAAAAGAGGTGATTTTTAGCCTCTCTCGATTTTGTACTTAGAAAAAATCCAAATTATTATTTTTTTTTTTTCCGTTTTTTTTCTAAGTGTCTGATCGAGAGAAGGAAAAAGAGGTGATTTTTAGCCACTCTCGATTTTGTACTTAGAAAAAATCCAAATTTTTTTTTTTTTTTTCCGTTTTTTTTCTAAGTGTCTGATCGAGAGAAGGAAAAAGAGGTGATTTTTAGCCTCTCTTGATTTTGTACTTAGAAAAAATCCAATTTTTTTTTTTTTTTTCTTTTTTTTTTCAAAGTGTCTGATCGAGAGAAGGAAAAAGAGGTGATTTTTAGCCACTCTCGATTTTGTACTTAGAAAAAATCCAAATTTTTTTTTTTTTTTTTCCGTTTTTTTTCTAAGTGTCTGATCGAGAGAAGGAAAAAGAGGTGATTTTTAGCCTCTCTCGATTTTGTACTTAGAAAAAATCCAAATTTTTTTATTTTTTTTCTCCGTTTTTTTTCTAAGTGTCTGATCGAGAGAAGGAAAAAGAGGTGATTTTTAGCCACTCTCGATTTTGTACTTAGAAAAAATCCAATTTTTTTTATTTTTTTTTTCCGTTTTTTTTCTAAGTGTCTGATCGAGAGAAGGAAAAAGAGGTGATTTTTAGCCTCTCTCGATTTTGTACTTAGAAAAAATCCAAATTTTTTTTTTTTTTTTTTCCGTTTTTTTTTCTAAGTGTCTGATCGAGAGAAGGAAAAAGAGGTGATTTTTAGCCTCTCTCGATTTTGTACTTAGAAAAAATCCAAATTTTTTTTTTTTTTTTTTCCGTTTTTTTTCTAAGTGTCTGATCGAGAGAAGGAAAAAGAGGTGATTTTTAGCCTCTCTCGATTTTGTACTTAGAAAAAATCCAATTTTTTTTATTTTTTTTTTCATTTTTTTTTCTAAGTGTCTGATCGAGAGAAGGAAAAAGAGGTGATTTTTAGCCACTCTCGATTTTGTACTTAGAAAAAATCCAAATTTTTTTTTTTTTTTTTTCAGTTTTTTTTCTAAGTGTCTGATCGAGAGAAGGAAAAAGAGGTGATTTTTAGCCTCTCTTGATTTTGTACTTAGAAAAAATCCAATTTTTTTTTTTTTTTTTCCTTTTTTTTTTCTAAGTGTCTGATCGAGAGAAGGAAAAAGAGGTGATTTTTAGCCACTCTCGATTTTGTACTTAGAAAAAATCCAATTTTTTTTTTTTTTTTTTCCGTTTTTTTTCTAAGTGTCTGATCAAGAGAAGGAAAAAGAGGTGATTTTTAGCCACTCTCGATTTTGTACTTAGAAAAAATCCAATTTTTTTTTTTTTTTTTTTCCGTTTTTTTTCTAAGTGTCTGATCGAGAGAAGGAAAAAGAGGTGATTTTTAGCCACTCTCGATTTTGTACTTAGAAAAAATCCAAATTTTTTTTTTTTTTTTTTCCGTTTTTTTTCTAAGTGTCTGATCGAGAGAAGGAAAAAGAGGTGATTTTTAGCCTCTCTCGATTTTGTACTTAGAAAAAATCCAAATTTTATTTTTTTTTTTTCAGTTTTTTTTCTAAGTGTCTGATCGAGAGAAGGAAAAAGAGGTGATTTTTAGCCTCTCTTGATTTTGTACTTAGAAAAAATCCAATTTTTTTTTTTTTTTTTTCATTTTTTTTTCTAAGTGTCTGATCGAGAGAAGGAAAAAGAGGTGATTTTTAGCCACTCTCGATTTTGTACTTAGAAAAAATCCAAATTTTTTTTTTTTTTTTTCAGTTTTTTTTCTAAGTGTCTGATCGAGAGAAGGAAAAAGAGGTGATTTTTAGCCTCTCTTGATTTTGTACTTAGAAAAAATCCAATTTTTTTTTTTTTTTTTCATTTTTTTTTCTAAGTGTCTGATCGAGAGAAGGAAAAAGAGGTGATTTTTAGCCACTCTCGATTTTGTACTTAGAAAAAATCCAAATTTTTTTTTTTTTTTTTCCGTTTTTTTTCTAAGTGTCTGATCGAGAGAAGGAAAAATAGGTGATTTTTAGCCTCTCTCGATTTTGTACTTAGAAAAAATCCAAATTATTATTTTTTTTTTTCAGTTTTTTTTCTAAGTGTCTGATCGAGAGAAGGAAAAAGAGGTGATTTTTAGCCTCTCTTGATTTTGTACTTAGAAAAAATCCAATTTTTTATTTTTTTTTTTCATTTTTTTTTCTAAGTGTCTGATCGAGAGAAGGAAAAAGAGGTGATTTTTAGCCACTCTCGATTTTGTACTTAGAAAAAATCCAATTTTTTTTTTTTTTTTTTCCGTTTTTTTTCTAAGTGTCTGATCGAGAGAAGGAAAAAGAGGTGATTTTTAGCCTCTCTCGATTTTGTACTTAGAAAAAATCCAAATTATTATTTTTTTTTTTTCCGTTTTTTTTCTAAGTGTCTGATCGAGAGAAGGAAAAAGAGGTGATTTTTAGCCACTCTCGATTTTGTACTTAGAAAAAATCCAAATTTTTTTTTTTTTTTTTCCGTTTTTTTTCTAAGTGTCTGATCGAGAGAAGGAAAAAGAGGTGATTTTTAGCCTCTCTTGATTTTGTACTTAGAAAAAATCCAATTTTTTTTTTTTTTTCTTTTTTTTTTCAAAGTGTCTGATCGAGAGAAGGAAAAAGAGGTGATTTTTAGCCACTCTCGATTTTGTACTTAGAAAAAATCCAAATTTTTTTTTTTTTTTTTCCGTTTTTTTTCTAAGTGTCTGATCGAGAGAAGGAAAAAGAGGTGATTTTTAGCCTCTCTCGATTTTGTACTTAGAAAAAATCCAAATTTTTTTATTTTTTTTCTCCGTTTTTTTTCTAAGTGTCTGATCGAGAGAAGGAAAAAGAGGTGATTTTTAGCCACTCTCGATTTTGTACTTAGAAAAAATCCAATTTTTTTTATTTTTTTTTTCCGTTTTTTTTCTAAGTGTCTGATCGAGAGAAGGAAAAAGAGGTGATTTTTAGCCTCTCTCGATTTTGTACTTAGAAAAAATCCAAATTTTTTTTTTTTTTTTTTCCGTTTTTTTTTCTAAGTGTCTGATCGAGAGAAGGAAAAAGAGGTGATTTTTAGCCTCTCTCGATTTTGTACTTAGAAAAAATCCAAATTTTTTTTTTTTTTTTTTCCGTTTTTTTTCTAAGTGTCTGATCGAGAGAAGGAAAAAGAGGTGATTTTTAGCCTCTCTCGATTTTGTACTTAGAAAAAATCCAATTTTTTTTATTTTTTTTTTCATTTTTTTTTCTAAGTGTCTGATCGAGAGAAGGAAAAAGAGGTGATTTTTAGCCACTCTCGATTTTGTACTTAGAAAAAATCCAAATTTTTTTTTTTTTTTTTTCAGTTTTTTTTCTAAGTGTCTGATCGAGAGAAGGAAAAAGAGGTGATTTTTAGCCTCTCTTGATTTTGTACTTAGAAAAAATCCAATTTTTTTTTTTTTTTTTTCCTTTTTTTTTTCTAAGTGTCTGATCGAGAGAAGGAAAAAGAGGTGATTTTTAGCCACTCTCGATTTTGTACTTAGAAAAAATCCAATTTTTTTTTTTTTTTTTCCGTTTTTTTTCTAAGTGTCTGATCAAGAGAAGGAAAAAGAGGTGATTTTTAGCCACTCTCGATTTTGTACTTAGAAAAAATCCAATTTTTTTTTTTTTTTTTTTCCGTTTTTTTTCTAAGTGTCTGATCGAGAGAAGGAAAAAGAGGTGATTTTTAGCCACTCTCGATTTTGTACTTAGAAAAAATCCAAATTTTTTTTTTTTTTTTTTCCGTTTTTTTTCTAAGTGTCTGATCGAGAGAAGGAAAAAGAGGTGATTTTTAGCCTCTCTCGATTTTGTACTTAGAAAAAATCCAAATTTTATTTTTTTTTTTTCAGTTTTTTTTCTAAGTGTCTGATCGAGAGAAGGAAAAAGAGGTGATTTTTAGCCTCTCTTGATTTTGTACTTAGAAAAAATCCAATTTTTTTTTTTTTTTTTTCATTTTTTTTTCTAAGTGTCTGATCGAGAGAAGGAAAAAGAGGTGATTTTTAGCCACTCTCGATTTTGTACTTAGAAAAAATCCAAATTTTTTTTTTTTTTTTTCAGTTTTTTTTCTAAGTGTCTGATCGAGAGAAGGAAAAAGAGGTGATTTTTAGCCTCTCTTGATTTTGTACTTAGAAAAAATCCAATTTTTTTTTTTTTTTTTCATTTTTTTTTCTAAGTGTCTGATCGAGAGAAGGAAAAAGAGGTGATTTTTAGCCACTCTCGATTTTGTACTTAGAAAAAATCCAAATTTTTTTTTTTTTTTTTCCGTTTTTTTTCTAAGTGTCTGATCGAGAGAAGGAAAAATAGGTGATTTTTAGCCTCTCTCGATTTTGTACTTAGAAAAAATCCAAATTATTATTTTTTTTTTTCAGTTTTTTTTCTAAGTGTCTGATCGAGAGAAGGAAAAAGAGGTGATTTTTAGCCTCTCTTGATTTTGTACTTAGAAAAAATCCAATTTTTTTTTTTTTTTTCTTTTTTTTTTCTAAGTGTCTGATCGAGAGAAGGAAAAAGAGGTGATTTTTAGCCACTCTCGATTTTGTACTTAGAAAAAATCCAATTTTTTTATTTTTTTTTTTCCGTTTTTTTTCTAAGTGTCTGATCGAGAGAAGGAAAAAGAGGTGATTTTTAGCCTCTCTCGATTTTGTACTTAGAAAAAATCCAAATTTTTTTTTTTTTTTTTTCCGTTTTTTTTCTTAGTGTCTGATTGAGAGAAGGAAAAAGAGGTGATTTTTAGCCTCTCTCGATTTTGTACTTAGAAAAAATCCAATTTTTTATTTTTTTTTTAAATTTTTTTTTCTAAGTGTCTGATCGAGAGAAGGAAAAAGAGGTGATTTTTAGCCACTCTCGATTTTGTACTTAGAAAAAATCCAAATTTTTTTTTTTTTTTTTCCGTTTTTTTTCTAAGTGTCTGATCGAGAGAAGGAAAAAGAGGTGATTTTTAGCCTCTCTCGATTTTGTACTTAGAAAAAATTCAAATTTTTTTTTTTTTTTTTTCCGTTTTTTTTCTAAGTGTCTGATCGAGAGAAGGAAAAAGAGGTGATTTTTAGCCTCTCTCGATTTTGTACTTAGAAAAAATCCAATTTTTTATTTTTTTTTTTTCCGTTTTTTTTCTAAGTGTCTGATCGAGAGAAGGAAAAAGAGGTGATTTTTAGCCTCTCTCAATTTTGTACTTAGAAAAAATCCAAATTTTTTTTTTTTTTTTTCCGTTTTTTTTCTTAGTGTCTGATCGAGAGAAGGAAAAAGAGGTGATTTTTAGCCACTCTCGATTTTGTACTTAGAAAAAATCCAAATTTTTATTTTTTTTTTTCATTTTTTTTTCTAAGTGTCTGATCGAGAGAAGGAAAAAGAGGTGATTTTTAGCCACTCTCGATTTTGTACTTAGAAAAAATCCAATTTTTTTAATTTTTTTTTTCCGTTTTTTTTCTAAGTGTCTGATCGAGAGAAGGAAAAAGAGGTGATTTTTAGCCTCTCTCGATTTTGTACTTAGAAAAAATCCAAATTTTTTTTTTTTTTTTTTCCGTTTTTTTTCTAAGTGTCTGATCGAGAGAAGGAAAAAGAGGTGATTTTTAGCCTCTCTCGATTTTGTACTTAGAAAAAATCCAAATTTTTTTTTTTTTTTTTTCCGTTTTTTTTCTAAGTGTCTGATCGAGAGAAGGAAAAAGAGGTGATTTTTAGCCTCTCTCGATTTTGTACTTAGAAAAAATCCAATTTTTTTTTTTTTTTTTTTCTTTTTTTTTTCTAAGTGTCTGATCGAGAGAAGGAAAAAGAGGTGATATTTAGCCACTCGATTTTGTACTTAGAAAAAATCCAATTTTTTTTTTTTTTTTTTTTCCGTTTTTTTTCTAAGTGTCTGATCGAGAGAAGGAAAAAGAGGTGATTTTTAGCCTCTCTCGATTTTGTACTTAGAAAAAATCCAAATTTTTTATTTTTTTTTTTCAGTTTTTTTTCTAAGTGTCTGATCGAGAGAAGGAAAAAGAGGTGATTTTTAGCCTCTCTTGATTTTGTACTTAGAAAAAATCCAATTTTTTATTTTTTTTTTCATTTTTTTTTCTAAGTGTCTGATCGAGAGAAGGAAAAAGAGGTGATTTTTAGCCACTCTCGATTTTGTACTTAGAAAAAATCCAATTTTTTTTTTTTTTTTTTCCGTTTTTTTTCTAAGTGTCTGATCGAGAGAAGGAAAAAGAGGTGATTTTTAGCCTCTCTCGATTTTGTACTTAGAAAAAATTCAAATTTTTTTTTTTTTTTTTTCCGTTTTTTTTCTAAGTGTCTGATCGAGAGAAGGAAAAAGAGGTGATTTTTAGCCTCTCTCGATTTTGTACTTAGAAAAAATCCAATTTTTTATTTTTTTTTTTTCCGTTTTTTTTCTAAGTGTCTGATCGAGAGAAGGAAAAAGAGGTGATTTTTAGCCTCTCTCAATTTTGTACTTAGAAAAAATCCAAATTTTTTTTTTTTTTTTTCCGTTTTTTTTCTTAGTGTCTGATCGAGAGAAGGAAAAAGAGGTGATTTTTAGCCACTCTCGATTTTGTACTTAGAAAAAATCCAAATTTTTATTTTTTTTTTTCATTTTTTTTTCTAAGTGTCTGATCGAGAGAAGGAAAAAGAGGTGATTTTTAGCCTCTCTCGATTTTGTACTTAGAAAAAATCCAATTTTTGTTTTTTTTTTTTTCAGTTTTTTTTCTAAGTGTCTGATCGAGAGAAGGAAAAAGAGGTGATTTTTAGCCTCTCTTGATTTTGTACTTAGAAAAAATCCAATTTTTTTTTTTTTTTTTCATTTTTTTTTCTAAGTGTCTGATCGAGAGAAGGAAAAAGAGGTGATTTTTAGCCACTCTCGATTTTGTACTTAGAAAAAATCCAAATTGTTTTTTTTTTTTTTCCGTTTTTTTTCTAAGTGTCTGATCGAGAGAAGGAAAAAGAGGTGATTTTTAGCCTCTCTCGATTTTGTGCTTAGAAAAAATCCAAATTTTTTTTTTTTTTTCCGTTTTTTTTCTAAGTGTCTGATCGAGAGAAGGAAAAAGAGGTGATTTTTAGCCTCTCTTGATTTTGTACTTAGAAAAAATCCAATTTTTTTTTTTTTTTTTTCATTTTTTTTTCTAAGTGTCTGATCGAGAGAAGGAAAAAGAGGTGATTTTTAGCCACTCTCGATTTTGTACTTAGAAAAAATCCAATTTTTTTTTTTTTTTTTTTCCGTTTTTTTTCTAAGTGTCTGATCGAGAGAAGGAAAAAGAGGTGATTTTTAGCCTCTCTCGATTTTGTACTTAGAAAAAATCCAAATTATTATTTTTTTTCCCGTTTTTTTTCTAAGTGTCTGATCGAGAGAAGGAAAAAGAGGTGATTTTTAGCCACTCTCGATTTTGTACTTAGAAAAAATCCAAATTTTTTTTTTTTTTTTTCCGTTTTTTTTCTAAGTGTCTGATCGAGAGAAGGAAAAAGAGGTGATTTTTAGCCTCTCTTGATTTTGTACTTAGAAAAAATCCAATTTTTTTTTTTTTTTTTTCTTTTTTTTTTCTAAGTGTCTGATCGAGAGAAGGAAAAAGAGGTGATTTTTAGCCACTCTCGATTTTGTACTTAGAAAAAATCCAATTTTTTTTTTTTTTTTTTTCCGTTTTTTTTCTAAGTGTCTGATCGAGAGAAGGAAAAAGAGGTTATTTTTAGCCTCTCTCGATTTTGTACTTAGAAAAAATCCAAATTTTTTTATTTTTTTTCCCGTTTTTTTTCTAAGTGTCTGATCGAGAGAAGGAAAAAGAGGTGATTTTTAGCCACTCTCGATTTTGTACTTAGAAAAAATCCAATTTTTTTTATTTTTTTTTTTCCGTTTTTTTTCTAAGTGTCTGATCGAGAGAAGGAAAAAGAGGTGATTTTTAGCCTCTCTCGATTTTGTACTTAGAAAAAATCCAAATTTTTTTTTTTTTTTTTTCCGTTTTTTTTCTAAGTGTCTGATCGAGAGAAGGAAAAAGAGGTGATTTTTAGCCTCTCTCGATTTTGTACTTAGAAAAAATCCAAATTTTTTTTTTTTTTTTTTCCGTTTTTTTTCTAAGTGTCTGATCGAGAGAAGGAAAAAGAGGTGATTTTTAGCCTCTCTCGATTTTGTACTTAGAAAAAATCCAAATTTTTTTTTTTTTTTTTCATTTTTTTTGTAAGTGTCTGATCGAGAGAAGGAAAAAGAGGTGATTTTTAGCCACTCTCGATTTTGTACTTAGAAAAAATCCAAATTTTTTATTTTTTTTTTCCGTTTTTTTTCTAAGTGTCTGATCGAGAGAAGGAAAAAGAGGTGATTTTTAGCCTCTCTTGATTTTGTACTTAGAAAAAATCCAATTTTTTTTTTTTTTTTTTTTTTTTTTTCAAAGTTTCTGATCGAGAGAAGGAAAAAGAGGTGATTTTTAGCCACTCTCGATTTTGTACTTAGAAAAAATCCAAATTTTTTTTTTTTTTTTTTCCGTTTTTTTTCTAAGTGTCTGATCGAGAGAAGGAAAAAGAGGTGATTTTTAGCCTCTCTCGATTTTGTACTTAGAAAAAATCCAAATTTTTTTATTTTTTTTTCCGTTTTTTTTCTAAGTGTCTGATCGAGAGAAGGAAAAAGAGGTGATTTTTAGCCACTCTCGATTTTGTACTTAGAAAAAATCCAATTTTTTTAATTTTTTTTTTCCGTTTTTTTTCTAAGTGTCTGATCGAGAGAAGGAAAAAGAGGTGATTTTTAGCCTCTCTCGATTTTGTACTTAGAAAAAATCCAAATTTTTTTTTTTTTTTTTTCCGTTTTTTTTCTAAGTGTCTGATCGAGAGAAGGAAAAAGAGGTGATTTTTAGCCTCTCTCGATTTTGTACTTAGAAAAAATCCAAATTTTTTTTTTTTTTTTTTCCGTTTTTTTTCTAAGTGTCTGATCGAGAGAAGGAAAAAGAGGTGATTTTTAGCCTCTCTCGATTTTGTACTTAGAAAAAATCCAATTTTTTTTTTTTTTTTTTTCTTTTTTTTTTCTAAGTGTCTGATCGAGAGAAGGAAAAAGAGGTGATATTTAGCCACTCGATTTTGTACTTAGAAAAAATCCAATTTTTTTTTTTTTTTTTTTTCCGTTTTTTTTCTAAGTGTCTGATCGAGAGAAGGAAAAAGAGGTGATTTTTAGCCTCTCTCGATTTTGTACTTAGAAAAAATCCAAATTTTTTATTTTTTTTTTTTCAGTTTTTTTTCTAAGTGTCTGATCGAGAGAAGGAAAAAGAGGTGATTTTTAGCCTCTCTTGATTTTGTACTTAGAAAAAATCCAATTTTTTATTTTTTTTTTCATTTTTTTTTCTAAGTGTCTGATCGAGAGAAGGAAAAAGAGGTGATTTTTAGCCACTCTCGATTTTGTACTTAGAAAAAATCCAATTTTTTTTTTTTTTTTTTCCGTTTTTTTTCTAAGTGTCTGATCGAGAGAAGGAAAAAGAGGTGATTTTTAGCCTCTCTCGATTTTGTACTTAGAAAAAATCCAAATTATTATTTTTTTTTTTTCCGTTTTTTTTCTAAGTGTCTGATCGAGAGAAGGAAAAAGAGGTGATTTTTAGCCACTCTCGATTTTGTACTTAGAAAAAATCCAAATTTTTATTTTTTTTTTTCCGTTTTTTTTCTAAGTGTCTGATCGAGAGAAGGAAAAAGAGGTGATTTTTAGCCTCTCTTGATTTTGTACTTAGAAAAAATCCAATTTTTTTTTTTTTTTTCTTTTTTTTTTCAAAGTGTCTGATCGAGAGAAGGAAAAAGAGGTGATTTTTAGCCACTCTCGATTTTGTACTTAGAAAAAATCCAAATTTTTTTTTTTTTTTTTTCCGTTTTTTTTCTAAGTGTCTGATCGAGAGAAGGAAAAAGAGGTGATTTTTAGCCTCACTCGATTTTGTACTTAGAAAAAATCCAAATTTTTTTTTTTTTTTTTCATTTTTTTTTCTAAGTGTCTGATCGAGAGAAGGAAAAAGAGGTGATTTTTAGCCACTCTCGATTTTGTACTTAGAAAAAATCCAAATTTTTTTTTTTTTTTTTCAGTTTTTTTTCTAAGTGTCTGATCGAGAGAAGGAAAAAGAGATGATTTTTAGCCTCTCTTGATTTTGTACTTAGAAAAAATCCAATTTTTTTTTTTTTTTTTTCATTTTTTTTTCTAAGTGTCTGATCGAGAGAAGGAAAAAGAGGTGATTTTTAGCCACTCTCGATTTTGTACTTAGAAAAAATCCAAATTTTTTTTTTTTTTTTTCCGTTTTTTTTCTAAGTGTCTGATCGAGAGAAGGAAAAATAGGTGATTTTTAGCCTCTCTCGATTTTGTACTTAGAAAAAATCCAAATTATTATTTTTTTTTTTCAGTTTTTTTTCTAAGTGTCTGATCGAGAGAAGGAAAAAGAGGTGATTTTTAGCCTCTCTTGATTTTGTACTTAGAAAAAATCCAATTTTTTTTTTTTTTTTTTCTTTTTTTTTTCTAAGTGTCTGATCGAGAGAAGGATAAAGAGGTGATTTTTAGCCACTCTCGATTTTGTACTTAGAAAAAATCCAATTTTTTTATTTTTTTTTTTCCGTTTTTTTTCTAAGTGTCTGATCGAGAGAAGGAAAAAGAGGTGATTTTTAGCCTCTCTCGATTTTGTACTTAGAAAAAATCCAAATTTTTTTTTTTTTTTTTTCCGTTTTTTTTCTTAGTGTCTGATCGAGAGAAGGAAAAAGAGGTGATTTTTAGCCTCTCTCGATTTTGTACTTAGAAAAAATCCAATTTTTTATTTTTTTTTTTTATTTTTTTTTCTAAGTGTCTGATCGAGAGAAGGAAAAAGAGGTGATTTTTAGCCACTCTCGATTTTGTACTTAGAAAAAATCCAAATTTTTTTTTTTTTTTTTCAGTTTTTTTTCTAAGTGTCTGATCGAGAGAAGGAAAAAGAGGTGATTTTTAGCCTCTCTCGATTTTGTACTTAGAAAAAATTCAAATTTTTTTTTTTTTTTTTTCCGTTTTTTTTCTAAGTGTCTGATCGAGAGAAGGAAAAAGAGGTGATTTTTAGCCTCTCTCGATTTTGTACTTAGAAAAAATCCAAATTTTTTTTTTTTTTTTTTCCGTTTTTTTTCTAAGTGTCTGATCGAGAGAAGGAAAAAGAGGTGATTTTTAGCCTCTCTCAATTTTGTACTTAGAAAAAATCCAAATTTTTTTTTTTTTTTTTTCCGTTTTTTTTCTTAGTGTCTGATCGAGAGAAGGAAAAAGAGGTGATTTTTAGCCACTCTCGATTTTGTACTTAGAAAAAATCCAAATTTTTATTTTTTTTTTTCATTTTTTTTTCTAAGTGTCTGATCGAGAGAAGGAAAAAGAGGTGATTTTTAGCCTCTCTCGATTTTGTACTTAGAAAAAATCCAATTTTTTTTTTTTTTTTTTTCAGTTTTTTTTCTAAGTGTCTGATCGAGAGAAGGAAAAAGAGGTGATTTTTAGCCTCTCTTGATTTTGTACTTAGAAAAAATCCAATTTTTTTTTTTTTTTTTCATTTTTTTTTCTAAGTGTCTGATCGAGAGAAGGAAAAAGAGGTGATTTTTAGCCACTCTCGATTTTGTACTTAGAAAAAATCCAAATTGTTTTTTTTTTTTTTCCGTTTTTTTTCTAAGTGTCTGATCGAGAGAAGGAAAAAGAGGTGATTTTTAGCCTCTCTCGATTTTGTGCTTAGAAAAAATCCAAATTTTTTTTTTTTTTTCCGTTTTTTTTCTAAGTGTCTGATCGAGAGAAGGAAAAAGAGGTGATTTTTAGCCTCTCTTGATTTTGTACTTAGAAAAAATCCAATTTTTTTTTTTTTTTTTTCATTTTTTTTTCTAAGTGTCTGATCGAGAGAAGGAAAAAGAGGTGATTTTTAGCCACTCTCGATTTTGTACTTAGAAAAAATCCAATTTTTTTTTTTTTTTTTTCCGTTTTTTTTCTAAGTGTCTGATCGAGAGAAGGAAAAAGAGGTGATTTTTAGCCTCTCTCGATTTTGTACTTAGAAAAAATCCAAATTATTATTATTTTTTTTCCCGTTTTTTTTCTAAGTGTCTGATCGAGAGAAGGAAAAAGAGGTGATTGTTAGCCACTCTCGATTTTGTACTTAGAAAAAATCCAAATTTTTTTTTTTTTTTTTCCGTTTTTTTTCTAAGTGTCTGATCGAGAGAAGGAAAAAGAGGTGATTTTTAGCCTCTCTCGATTTTGTACTTAGAAAAAATCCAAATTTTTTTATTTTTTTTTCCGTTTTTTTTCTAAGTGTCTGATCGAGAGAAGGAAAAAGAGGTGATTTTTAGCCACTCTCGATTTTGTACTTAGAAAAAATCCAATTTTTTTTATTTTTTTTTTCCGTTTTTTTTCTAAGTGTCTGATCGAGAGAAGGAAAAAGAGGTGATTTTTAGCCTCTCTCGATTTTGTACTTAGAAAAAATCCAAATTTTTATTTTTTTTTTTTCCGTTTTTTTTCTAAGTGTCTGATCGAGAGAAGGAAAAAGAGGTGATTTTTAGCCTCTCTCGATTTTGTACTTAGAAAAAATCCAAATTTTTTTTTTTTTTTTTTCCGTTTTTTTTCTAAGTGTCTGATCGAGAGAAGGAAAAAGAGGTGATTTTTAGCCTCTCTCGATTTTGTACTTAGAAAAAATCCAAATTTTTTTTTTTTTTTTTTCATTTTTTTTGTAAGTGTCTGATCGAGAGAAGGAAAAAGAGGTGATTTTTAGCCACTCTCGATTTTGTACTTAGAAAAAATCCAAATTTTTTATTTTTTTTTTCCGTTTTTTTTCTAAGTGTCTGATCGAGAGAAGGAAAAAGAGGTGATTTTTAGCCTCTCTTGATTTTGTACTTAGAAAAAATCCAATTTTTTTTTTTTTTTCTTTTTTTTTTCAAAGTGTCTGATCGAGAGAAGGAAAAAGAGGTGATTTTTAGCCACTCTCGATTTTGTACTTAGAAAAAATCCAAATTTTTTTTTTTTTTTTTTCCGTTTTTTTTCTAAGTGTCTGATCGAGAGAAGGAAAAAGAGGTGATTTTTAGCCTCTCTCGATTTTGTACTTAGAAAAAATCCAAATTTTTTTATTTTTTTTTCCGTTTTTTTTCTAAGTGTCTGATCGAGAGAAGGAAAAAGAGGTGATTTTTAGCCACTCTCGATTTTGTACTTAGAAAAAATCCAATTTTTTTAATTTTTTTTTCCCGTTTTTTTTCTAAGTGTCTGATCGAGAGAAGGAAAAAGAGGTGATTTTTAGCCTCTCTCGATTTTGTACTTAGAAAAAATCCAAATTTTTTTTTTTTTTTTTCCGTTTTTTTTCTAAGTGTCTGATCGAGAGAAGGAAAAAGAGGTGATTTTTAGCCTCTCTCGATTTTGTACTTAGAAAAAATCCAATTTTTTTTTTTTTTTTTTTTCCGTTTTTTTTCTAAGTGTCTGATCGAGAGAAGGAAAAAGAGGTGATTTTTAGCCTCTCTCGATTTTGTACTTAGAAAAAATCCAATTTTTTTTTTTTTTTTTTTTTTTTTTTTTCTAAGTGTCTGATCGAGAGAAGGAAAAAGAGGTGATATTTAGCCACTCTCGATTTTGTACTTAGAAAAAATCCAATTTTTTTTATTTTTTTTTTCCGTTTTTTTTCTAAGTGTCTGATCGAGAGAAGGAAAAAGAGGTGATTTTTAGCCTCTCTCGATTTTGTACTTAGAAAAAATCCAAATTTTTTTTTTTTTTTTTTCCGTTTTTTTTTCTAAGTGTCTGATCGAGAGAAGGAAAAAGAGGTGATTTTTAGCCTCTCTCGATTTTGTACTTAGAAAAAATCCAATTTTTTTTTTTTTTTTTTCCGTTTTTTTTCTAAGTGTCTGATCGAGAGAAGGAAAAAGAGGTGATTTTTAGCCACTCTCGATTTTGTACTTAGAAAAAATCCAAATTTTTTTTTTTTTTTTTCAGTTTTTTTTCTAAGTGTCTGATCGAGAGAAGGAAAAAGAGGTGATTTTTAGCCTCTCTTGATTTTGTACTTAGAAAAAATCCAATTTTTTTTTTTTTTTTTCCCTTTTTTTTTTCTAAGTGTCTGATCGAGAGAAGGAAAAAGAGGTGATTTTTAGCCACTCTCGATTTTGTACTTAGAAAAAATCCAATTTTTTTTTTTTTTTTTTCCGTTTTTTTTCTAAGTGTCTGATCGAGAGAAGGAAAAAGAGGTGATTTTTAGCCACTCTCGATTTTGTACTTAGAAAAAATCCAATTTTTTTTTTTTTTTTTTTTCCGTTTTTTTTCTAAGTGTCTGATCGAGAGAAGGAAAAAGAGGTGATTTTTAGCCACTCTCGATTTTGTACTTAGAAAAAATCCAAATTTTTTTTTTTTTTTTTTCCGTTTTTTTTCTAAGTGTCTGATCGAGAGAAGGAAAAAGAGGTGATTTTTAGCCTCTCTCGATTTTGTACTTAGAAAAAATCCAAATTTTTATTTTTTTTTTTCAGTTTTTTTTCTAAGTGTCTGATCGAGAGAAGGAAAAAGAGGTGATTTTTAGCCTCTCTCGATTTTGTACTTAGAAAAAATCCAAATTTTTTTATTTTTTTTTCCGTTTTTTTTCTAAGTGTCTGATCGAGAGAAGGAAAAAGAGGTGATTTTTAGCCACTCTCGATTTTGTACTTAGAAAAAATCCAATTTTTTTAATTTTTTTTTCCCGTTTTTTTTCTAAGTGTCTGATCGAGAGAAGGAAAAAGAGGTGATTTTTAGCCTCTCTCGATTTTGTACTTAGAAAAAATCCAAATTTTTTTTTTTTTTTTTTCCGTTTTTTTTCTAAGTGTCTGATCGAGAGAAGGAAAAAGAGGTGATTTTTAGCCTCTCTCGATTTTGTACTTAGAAAAAATCCAAATTTTTTTTTTTTTTTTTTCCGTTTTTTTTCTAAGTGTCTGATCGAGAGAAGGAAAAAGAGGTGATTTTTAGCCTCTCTCGATTTTGTACTTAGAAAAAATCCAATTTTTTTTTTTTTTTTTTCTTTTTTTTTTCTAAGTGTCTGATCGAGAGAAGGAAAAAGAGGTGATATTTAGCCACTCTCGATTTTGTACTTAGAAAAAATCCAATTTTTTTTATTTTTTTTTTCCGTTTTTTTTCTAAGTGTCTGATCGAGAGAAGGAAAAAGAGGTGATTTTTAGCCTCTCTCGATTTTGTACTTAGAAAAAATCCAAATTTTTTTTTTTTTTTTTCCGTTTTTTTTTCTAAGTGTCTGATCGAGAGAAGGAAAAAGAGGTGATTTTTAGCCTCTCTCGATTTTGTACTTAGAAAAAATCCAAATTTTTTTTTTTTTTTTTCCGTTTTTTTTCTAAGTGTCTGATCGAGAGAAGGAAAAAGAGGTGATTTTTAGCCTCTCTCGATTTTGTACTTAGAAAAAATCCAATTTTTTTTATTTTTTTTTTCCGTTTTTTTTCTAAGTGTCTGATCGAGAGAAGGAAAAAGAGGTGATTTTTAGCCACTCTCGATTTTGTACTTAGAAAAAATCCAAATTTTTTTTTTTTTTTTTTCAGTTTTTTTTCTAAGTGTCTGATCGAGAGAAGGAAAAAGAGGTGATTTTTAGCCTCTCTTGATTTTGTACTTAGAAAAAATCCAATTTTTTTTTTTTTTTTTCCTTTTTTTTTTCTAAGTGTCTGATCGAGAGAAGGAAAAAGAGGTGATTTTTAGCCACTCTCGATTTTGTACTTAGAAAAAATCCAATTTTTTTTTTTTTTTTTTTTCCGTTTTTTTTCTAAGTGTCTGATCGAGAGAAGGAAAAAGAGGTGATTTTTAGCCACTCTCGATTTTGTACTTAGAAAAAATCCAAATTTTTTTTTTTTTTTTTTCCGTTTTTTTTCTAAGTGTCTGATCGAGAGAAGGAAAAAGAGGTGATTTTTAGCCTCTCTCGATTTTGTACTTAGAAAAAATCCAAATTTTTTTTTTTTTTTTCAGTTTTTTTTCTAAGTGTCTGATCGAGAGAAGGAAAAAGAGGTGATATTTAGCCTCTCTTGATTTTGTACTTAGAAAAAATCCAATTTTTTTTTTTTTTTTTTCATTTTTTTTTCTAAGTGTCTGATCGAGAGAAGGAAAAAGAGGTGATTTTTAGCCACTCTCGATTTTGTACTTAGAAAAAATCCAAATTTTTTTTTTTTTTTTTTCAGTTTTTTTTCTAAGTGTCTGATCGAGAGAAGGAAAAAGAGGTGATTTTTAGCCTCTCTTGATTTTGTACTTAGAAAAAATCCAATTTTTTTTTTTTTTTTTTTCATTTTTTTTTCTAAGTGTCTGATCGAGAGAAGGAAAAAGAGGTGATTTTTAGCCACTCTCGATTTTGTACTTAGAAAAAATCCAAATTTTTTTTTTTTTTTTCCGTTTTTTTTCTAAGTGTCTGATCGAGAGAAGGAAAAAGAGGTGATTTTTAGCCTCTCTCGATTTTGTACTTAGAAAAAATCCAAATTATTATTTTTTTTTTTCAGTTTTTTTTCTAAGTGTCTGATCGAGAGAAGGAAAAAGAGGTGATTTTTAGCCTCTCTTGATTTTGTACTTAGAAAAAATCCAATTTTTTTTTTTTTTTTCTTTTTTTTTTCTAAGTGTCTGATCGAGAGAAGGAAAAAGAGGTGATTTTTAGCCACTCTCGATTTTGTACTTAGAAAAAATCCAATTTTTTTATTTTTTTTTTTCCGTTTTTTTTCTAAGTGTCTGATCGAGAGAAGGAAAAAGAGGTGATTTTTAGCCTCTCTCGATTTTGTACTTAGAAAAAATCCAAATTTTTTTTTTTTTTTTTTCCGTTTTTTTTCTTAGTGTCTGATCGAGAGAAGGAAAAAGAGGTGATTTTTAGCCTCTCTCGATTTTGTACTTAGAAAAAATCCAATTTTTTATTTTTTTTTTTAATTTTTTTTTCTAAGTGTCTGATCGAGAGAAGGAAAAAGAGGTGATTTTTAGCCACTCTCGATTTTGTACTTAGAAAAAATCCAAATTTTTATTTTTTTTTTTCCGTTTTTTTTTCTAAGTGTCTGATCGAGAGAAGGAAAAAGAGGTGATTTTTAGCCTCTCTCGATTTTGTACTTAGAAAAAATTCAAATTTTTTTTTTTTTTTTTCCGTTTTTTTTCTAAGTGTCTGATCGAGAGAAGGAAAAAGAG